>NC_056740.1:131293503-131356003 GCF_019279795.1 Protopterus annectens
GTGTAATCCAATTGAAGAACAATCACATCGGTTAGGGGTGACATGTAGAAGTTGAAATATGTAAAATAGGCTGATTGCATGACTGTGCACACCCTTAAACTAATACTTTGTTAAAGCACCTTTTGATTTCATAGCAGCAGTCAGTCCCCTTGGGAAGGTGTGTACCAGCATGGCACATCTCGACTTAGCAATATTTGTACACTCTCCCTTGCAGAAGCCCTCCAACTCTGTCAGATTGCGAGGGCATCTCTTCTGCACAGGTCTCTTCAGGGCATGCTATAGATTTTCTATTGGATGTAGGTGTGGACTGTGGCTGGGCCATTCCAAAATGTTGATTGTCTTCTGGTGAAGACATTCTTTTTTAGATTTTGATGTATGGTTTGGGTCATTGTCGTGTGGAAAGGTGTAATTCCTCTTCTATCCACAGCTTTCTAGTAGAGACATGAAGATTTTGGGTGAAAAGGGACTGGTATTTGGAACTGTTCCTAATCCCCTCCTCCCTGGCTAAAGGCCCACTTCCAGCTTATGAACAGCAACCCCAAAGCAGGACACTGCCATCACCATGCTTCACCATGGGAATGGTGTTCTTTTGGTGATGCACACTGTTGTTATTGTGCCAAACAAACCTTTTGATATTGTGGCTGAAAAGTGCAACCTTGGTCTCATTACACCATAACACATTTCCCCACATGCTTTTGTTAGACTCCATATATTTTTCTTTTGAAATTCGCCAGACCTGGATGTTGTTCTGTGTGAGAAAAGACTTCCATCTTCCAACTCTACCCCATAGGCCAGACATGTGGTGAATGCAAGAGATTGTTGTTACATGTAGTACACAACCAGTACTTGCCAGAGATTCCTGCAACTCCTGCAGTGTAGCTGTAGGACTCCTGGCAGCCTCCCTGACCAGTTTGGGTCTTGTCTTTTCCACACATTTAGAGAGATGTCCACTTCTTTGCAATGTCACTTTTGCCCCATATTTTCACCACGATTGGATGACTGTCTTCACTATGTTCCATGGTATATGCAATGCTGTGGAAATGTGTTTACCCTTCTCTGGGCTGATACATTTCACAAATGAGATCCCTTTGCTGCTTCATATGCTGTATGTGAACTATGGCTGTTGCTGTAGCAGGCAACTGAGTAAATGTTAGGATATTCCTGGTAGGACAGCTGACCATTATTTGCTGTTAATCAATGTGTCTCTGCAATTGATGGCAGGTATGTACCCAAGAAGACGTAATGCTGTCATTATATCAAAAGCTACTTCAACACAGTATTAGGTTCAGCCTATGCACACATATGCATCTAGCTTCTTGTACATTTTTTATGTGTCATAATTGTTCCCCTAACAGATTTGTTTGTTTTACAATTAAATTGTACAAGTTATAGGTCACATGAAAGGTTGGAAGGGTTTGGAAATGTTTTATTGTGCTCTCATTTTTGTATATCACAAATACTTGGCATTCTAACAGGTGTGTGTACACCATTTATATGCACTGTATAACACTAATTTATAGCATATGTCCCTAGTTTTGGGCCTTTGTCCCACCATTTTGTCAGTCTTTGTCCAGATTTCTTGCAATGACAGGTTGTGAGGTATGCTACAGATATGTGACATCTCCTGCAAATAGGCCCCTGTGATGACCACTGTGATGCGATGCAGTTAACCCAACCACAAGTGAACATGCAGATATTGCAAAATGGCTGAGAGTAACAGTTGTGTGCGTGGTCACATGCATGACCTTAACATGCCTGGGGTACTGGTGAGCCCCAACAGGAAAATCCCATACTCACCAGCTTCAGGCTGCTGTCCCACATCCAGACCAGACGTACCTATTTAGTTGTGGGGGAGAGGAATTGTCAGCAGACTCACATTTGGCATTGGTACAAGATGAATGCTGCTTTTCTGCTCAAGTACAGTACGAGCTCTGATAGTACACAATTTGCTGACCTTCACCATATATGTGCACTTGTGTGATTACTAAACCCCACCCACAAATGCAGTTTGAATGGACATATGCATCTAGATACTCTATAGAACACAGTATGACTGCTACATGATTAAATTGATATGCACTGTGGCCTTACCTGGACACTCCTCACCTGTTGCCTGGGTACCACCCACCTCCACGACTTGTGTTTCTTGTGTTGGCTGCTGTGTGGGGGCTGCCCCAAGGTTGGCAAGGAGCTCCTTTGTTGGCATAAGTGGGACCTGTGTGGCTGGAACACCACCTGTAGCAGTACAGTCCATGGCCACGGCAGCAGACCTTTGCTGGGCACAACGTATCAGGTCAGTTGCCTGATGCCTGACCTGATTGTATGTGCAGCCATGGTGGCCCAAAGTGTTAACTCTGTGGACAAGGTCATCCCGCAGGGCAGTCTGCTCCCGCAGATTTTGTCAGGTACGACTGGAGAGCACCGCATGGTGCTGGATTATGGCATCGGTGATGGCTGCATTCTCAACTGCAGTATATGTTGACTGACGCTGCATGCCACCTGGAAGACATAAACAGTAAACACATCACAGGACCTCAGACATTGTCCAGAGTTATTTATAGAGCCAGCACATCTATATTGCCTATCATTAGCCACCACTTACAACCACATCATACCCCTGTCATCTATCAGCACAGTATGAATCTGCTTTGCACTCCTGGTCCTGATGTGTCATGTTCCCCCTAATGAGGGCCACTACATTGCATAAACCACCATTCATCATTCACATTTGTGTAGAGGGATGACAGTAGCCATCTTCCTTGTAGATGGGATGTCAATGGAGCTCAGGCCTTGCTTGCATAGAGTGTGTAATGGACCTGGAAATATATGCCTGAGTTCATGTAGGATGCAGACAGGAATGTTATCAGGTCCCATGGAGACTTGCTTTTGTTGACTTTGATTAGGTAGTATGCACTTGCTCCCTGATGATGAGGGGAGGGGAGTGGGTGTTGTGCATATCCAACTATACTGATGGTGAGCCATGGGGGGGGGGATGTTTGTCCCAAACCTGTCTGCAGCAGGTTGGCTATAGCTATGGTGTGCGTGCATGTGGTGTGATTGACCACCATTACAGGGTGGGTTGGGTTGTTTCTGAGATTGCAGACAATGCGAAGACGGCCTTGTGATTGCCCTTGGCGGATGTGTCTAATTTGTACTCATAGTTAGCCTTTACAGTAAGCCACCTGTGATCTTATATGCTCATTCAGACAAAGGCTGACTTTCTCCCAAGTTGGTACCTGCTCCTACTTTGCCCTGTACAGCCAATATAGTGACCAATTATGTGGTTTATGTATCACTGCTGTCCAGTAAAGGGGATTACTCTACCTTGGTGGAGGGCGGTTTTACAAGTAAGGTATTGCTGAGTCCATGCAGCCTGTTGGTGGTCATATAGCTGTTTGTAGTAGACATGGGCAAAAGGTCCTAACACAGTTGGACACCTCTCCAATTTCAACCTGATAATCATGCTTATTCTAGTACCCATGTCTGTGTTAGGGCAATGCAACAACCAGTAGCTGTAGAAATCTAACTCTGTTGGATGGACAGAAACTGAGATTACACATGTGTACAACATGTACAGCTTATTTACCTGACAGTTTGCATCTCATGTCTGTTGTTATGAGGCAGCCAGGTATACCTACTCATACACAGATGTGCACATGTAATACCTGATATATATTTCTGTTCTATGTCAGTATGGCACACTGTATTTACATTCTTGCTGCTCAGTCATTCCTCTCAACCTGTTAGAGCAGGACATCTGGAGGATACCACACATACATTGGGGGGGGGGGCAATGGGACAAAATTAGTGACACTTTCTTAATATTGTTGTAACACAGTTAAGTTATTTGATAGCACAGTAGCCTTTGCATTCACAGACATACCCTGGAGGATGTTCAACACTCATATGGCAGGAAGAGAGGAGAAAGGCTAGGAGTGTGGTAGTGGGGGTAGGAACATTTAATGTTGGCAGTATGACTGGTATGGGGACAGAGCTACCTGATATGATGGAAGGAAGGTTGATATATTGTGTGTGCAAGAGACCAGATGGAAGGGGGGTAGGCTAGTTGTATCAGAGGTGGGTCCAAATTGTTCTATCATGGTGTGGCTGGGAGGAGAAATGGTGTAGGGGTTATACTGAAGGAACAGTATCCCAAGAGTGTTTTTGGAGGTGAAAAGAGTGTTGGAAAGAGTGATGTTTATGAAGATGGAAATTGATGGTGCAATGATGAATGTTGTTAGTGCATATTCTCTGCAAGTTGGGTGTGTGATGTATGAGACAGAAACATTTTGGAGTGAGTTGGATGAAATGGTGATGACTGTACCCAAGTGCGAGAGAGTGGTGATTGGAGCAGATTCCAATGGGCATGTTGGTGAAGGGAACAGAGGGGATGCAGAAGTGATGGGTAGATATGGCATTAAGCAAAGGAATGCAGAAGGTGAGATGGCAGTGAATTTTGCAAAAAGGATGGACATGGCTGTGGTGAATACATTTTTTAACAAGATGGAAGAGCATAGGGTGACATACAAGAGTGGAGGAAGATGCACACAGGTGCATTGTATCCTATGCAGGAGGGCCAGTTTGAAGGAGATTGGAGACTGTAAAGTGGTGACAGGGGAAAGTGAAGTTAAGCAGCACGGAATGTTGGTCTGCGGGATGACATTGGTGATCAAGAAGAGGAGGAAGAGTGTGAGGGCAGCACCAAGGATCCAATGGTGGAAACTGAAAAAGGGTGATTCTGAGGTTGAGTTCAGGGAAGAGTTTAGACAGGCACTGGGTGGCAGTGAAGAGTTACTGAATATCTGGGTAACTACAGCAGAGCTAGTAAGGGAGACGACTAGAAAGGTGCTTGGTGTGACATCTGGACAGAGGAAGGAGGACAAGGAGACCTGGTGATGGAATGATGAAGTACAGGAGAGTATACAGAGAAAGAGGTTGGAGAAGAAGAAGCGGGATTGTCAGAGAGATGAAGAAAGTAGACAGGAGTATAAGGAGATGAGGTACATGGCAAAGAGAGAGGTGGCAAACACTAAGGATGAGACATGTGAAGAGCTGTATGAAAGGATGGACACTAAGGATGGAGAAAAGGACCGGTACTGAATGGCTAGACAAAGGGAATGAGCTGGAAGGATGTGCAGCAGATAAGAGTGATAAAAGATAATGAGAGAAACATACTCACAAGTGAGGGTAGTGTGTTGAGCAGATGGAAAGAGTACTTTGAGCGACTGATGAATGAAGAGAATGAGAGAGAGAGAGAGGGTTGGATGATGTGGGTATGGTGAATCAGGAAGTGTGACAGATTAGCAAGGAGGAAGTAAGGATAGCTATGAAGAGGATAAATAATGGAAAGGCTGTTGTTCCAGATGACATACCTGTGGAAGCATGGAGGTTTTTAGGAGAAATGGCAGTGGAGTTTTTAACCCAGATTGCTTAATGCAATCTTGGAAAGTGAGAATGCATGGGGAGTGGAGGAAAAGTGTTTGGGTACCGATTTTAAGAATAAGGATGATGTGCAGAGCTGTAGTAACTATAGAGGGATAACATTGATCAGTCATAGCATGAAGTTATGGGAAAGAGTAGTGGAAGCTAGGTTAAGAGGGAAGATGATGATTAGTGATCAGCAATATGGTTTCATGCCAGGAAAGAGCACTGCAGATGCGATGTTTGCTCTGAGAGCATTGATGGAGAAGTACAGAGAAGGTCAGAAGGAGTTGCATTGGGTCTTTGTGGAGTTAGAGAAAGCATATGACAGAGTGCCTAGAGAGGAGATGTGGTATTGTATGAGGAAGTCAGGAGTGTCATAGAAATATGTAGAAGTGCTACAGTATATGTACAAGAGTAGTGTGACAGTGGTGAGTTCTGTGGTGAGAGTGACAGATGCATTTAAGGTGGAGGTGGGATTACATCAGGGATCAGCTCTGAGCCCTTTCTTATTTGCAGTGGTGATGGACAATTTGACAGACAAGATCAGACAGGAGTCCCTGTTGATTGTGATGTTTGCAGATGACATTGTGATCTGTAGTGAGAGTAGAGAACAGGTTGAGGAAACCCTGGAGAGGTGGGGATATGCTCTAGAGAGGGTAGGAATGAAGGTCCACAGGACTAAGACATAATATATGTGTGTGAATGGGAGGGAGAATAGAGGAATGGTGAGGATGCAGGCAGTAGAGTTTGCAAAGGTAGATGAGTTTAAATACTTGGGATCAACAGTTCAGAGTAATGACGAATGTGAGGGAGAGGTGAAGAAGAGAGTACAGACAGGATGGAGAGGGTGGTAAAGAGTGTCAGGAGTGATTTGTGACAGACAAGTACCATTAAGAGTGAAAGGGAAGGTCTACAAGTGGGTAGTGAGACCTGTTATGTTATATGGGTTGGAGACAGTGGCATTGACAAAAAGGCAGGAGTCAGAGCTGGACATGGCAGGGTTAAAGATGTTAAGAGTTGCACTGGGTGTGACGAGAGTGGACAGAATTAGGAATATGTATATTATTTATTTATTTTTATTTTATTTTACATTTGTTAACCGGGATGGTCTGACTGGATGTATGTCCATTTTCAGTGGAAGCCCAGGGAGAAAAGCTCCAAGGTACATGTACACATTATAATTATTAGAACTATTACTGAGTGGCAATTATACACAGGTTACAGACAGAGCAATACAAACAATCACATGACACTTGTGACTTACAAAGCATTGCAAGTATATATATATATATATATATATATATATATATATATATATATAGGTAGTAACAACGTATTACCTTCAGGAATAAAATACATTGAGTAGCATTAGACACGGTTTACCCTTCATGATATGGAGAGGGGTGGCCAAAGAAAGGACATTTGTAGAGGAGAGGGATGTGAGATGGACAGCCCAGGTTGGATGGTTTGCAGACAAAGCCAGAGGGGCGAGATAATGTTGGTTTGGACATGTGCTGAGGAGGGATGCTGAGTATAATGGGAAACAGATGGTAAAGATGAAGCTGCCAGTTAAGGGGAAAAGAGGAAGGCCTAAGATAAGGTTTCTGGATGTGGTGCGAGAGGACATGCAGGTAGTTGATGTGACAGAGCAAGATGCAGAGGACAGGAAGAAATGGAGACAAATGATCTACTGTGGCAACCCCTAACAGGAACAGCTAAAAGAAAGAAAAATAGATTTTGTAATGTCAGTCTTCACAGATTTGCCAATGATTTGCCAGACATAACACAACTCTATGAGTAAATGACTATAAATGTGAGGTGCAAATATGGTCAGTGTGCATAACACTGGACAGTTGAATGGTATGAGCTCAGCATTATATCACATGCAGTTCAACACACACAGCTGCAAGAGTAGTTTACTATGCAAATACCCTGTATAGTTCTCTCACATTTCTGAAACAAACATGTATATCATAGTTGTATTCACAATTAACATATGGATATCTATGACATCCCAGTAGCTAGCCTAGCAGTGTCACAGTAAGTATTGTTCAACACACACTCCAGTAGTAGTCATATGTGAAACATCCTTTCCTGGGGTGACTCAGGGGCCTGAGCTGTGATCTCTGTCACTGTAGACAGACCCAGATGCTATGGCCATAGGTTCTGATCAGCAATATATCAGTGAAGCAAGTCTTGTTAAGACATATTTGTTGAACTTCCTATTTCCCATTATTACATACCCCCTACTGCATTCCATTGCATGCTTACTTATTTGACATACCATTTTTTACCATGTATAGTTGGTTGGATTCCAGTTTGTGTTGGTTTGTTTGTTTGTCTGTCTGCTGTCTGTCTCTCTCCAATATGTAGGGTATACACCTGTTTTGCATAGGCAGTAGCTTGCCTTTTGTAGGTAATGCTCATGAGCAGCTGATGGCTTGTGGGCCAATTGGTGACTCCCACTTGCTAACTGCATGCAGAACAGCTGTGTTGTTATTCCTATAGCCAATGGCATGGCAACACACTCCTACAACTGAGTACTTCATGTGGGCATTGCCCATTTTCCTTGCCTGTGAGGGGAACTTCATGGAGGTGTGTGAACAACATCATCACAGAGGGTAGTTGGAAATATCCCTTACAACAAAAACTGTGGAGAGAGCCAAACAAAATGGGGGAGAATGTGCCAGACATAGGGACAGAATGTAAGTATCACTGTTATACAGTTGGATTACTGCTAGTCTAACAGAATTTGTGTGGACATGGCTTCTCTGTGTGATTTTTTAAAGTCTGACAGTGTTATGTGGTTGACATAACTCTCAACTGTAGGGCTATCCACAGAATGGCCAGAGTTTGGACTCTTATGTTTGCTGTGTTCCTCAGACATTTTTTGTCTTTGGCAAATCAGTAGCATACTCTGGGGATTGCAGTCAGTAAATGGTAACATCCATTTGTGTTTTTGACTTCATATCTCTCAAAAAATATATGTTACAACAAACCCCATTACACCAGCAACTTTCTCATTTTATAACAGCAGTTTTTCAAATATGCCCCTGTTTTTGGGTCTCTGTCCCCCAAGTATGTCAGGCTTTGTCCAGATGTCATGCAGTAAGGGGTTGATAGGTATGGTATATTTATATTTTATACCTTCATTCCTGATATCATCCCAGTGATGTATCAGAATGTCAGACATGTTATGTGGAAGAGGCCTTATATATGAGGACAAAGCCTGGATATTTTGTGGGACTCTGTACAGTTGAGAGATCTGTGTATTTTTAGCAATTGTTGACAGACTGTCAAGATTGTGTAGCAGTGTAGTGTGTAAATGTTATTTGGCCTGTGTAGGGAGGGGAGTAGATGTAAGTATTATGGCTCCTTTTCTATCTGACTGTGCATGCTGATCCAGTTTCTGGTGGTCTATCAGCTGTATATGTTTATAGGGGCAGACTGAGACATGTAATGTACCATGGTCAGGAGTCATACTACACCATGAATTGGGCCAGTATATGTGGGGTTATGGTGTGAGTGGCAAACATGATGATGTTTTTGTTCACAGAGTCCTTATAATCTACTGTTCATTTGGCTTACCGGTATGTCACTCTGACTGTGGTGAAATTGGTTGTGGGTATGCACTTTCACACTGGTGTCTGTTTTTCAGTGCTGTTACATCCCTGTAGTGCCTGATATATTTGCAAATACATGCGTAATTCCCCATAGCGGATTTGGGTTAGTGTTGTGTTACTCTGACTGTCATTTGGATGGTGCTTAGTGACATGCTTAGCAGCTCAGTGTAGTTTCCCTAATGTGATGTTATGTCCAGATATTTGTAGGATGTACTGTTGCCTGGTCTCCATAGGTGTTGTGTATTTTTGACACATCAGTGGGATGATGTGAGGATTTAAGTCACTAACTAGTGAGAAGTAATTGAGTGTTGGATTTGTGCTATTTCAGTCAATATATGTTAGAACTGTTACTGCAGCAACTGTGTCAGTTTATCTACTCCATTATTTCAGATATGCCCCTACTTTCATGGCTTTCTCCCCCAACTTTGTCAGGCTTGGTCCAGATTCTTTGCACTAAGGGGGTTCTGAGCATACCTCCCGACTGGCCGGATTCTTTCAGAAGGTCCAGGTTTATTGCTCATATTTCTGGTCTGTTCTACAGATTCATTATTTTTATTTCTCTGGTAAATCACTGTGATGATCTGAGGATTTCTGTCAGTAAATAATGACATACATTTCAGTTTCAGAACTCACATCCTCCAGGACATGTATGCTGAAACAAACCCTGTTACTCTAGCAACATTCTACATTTATAAGAGCAATATTTAAAATATATCCTTAGTTTTAGCCCATTGTTCCTCCATTTTGACAGCATTTGGTCAGATTTCTTGCACTAAGAGGTTGAGAGGTTGGATCTGAGGTATGACTCCACTACATGTTATGAGCACACACACACACATATATATATATATATATATATATATATATGTGTGTGTGTGTGTGTGTGTGTGTGTGTGTGTGTGTTTTATATATATATATATATATATATATATATATATATATATACATATGTGTATGTGTGTGTCTGTATATATATATATATATATATATATATATATATATAGTTTACTATTGAAATCGAAAGTAAAAAAAAAAAAAAAGGTACTTAACAGCGAACGAATTCACCAAAAGTACACATAACCTAACCATTCTAATGTCGAAAATCAGCTGTTAATGCCGAAAATGTCGGACACAACATTTTCGGCACTTAGCAATGCCACTCTTTCCGCTACTCCCTAGCTAGCACACCTAACATCCACCCTGCACCCCCCACACCCCCAGCTATATATTCCAACTCTGAAATCTCACTACAATGAGGAAAGGGATGTATTTCCCTAACTGCACTGTACCGCGATCCCTGTACATCCCGTCGAACGTTCATATTTGTGAATGCACAGTCCATTTGCAAATATAACATTCGCTCATTTAAGCTGCACACTATGAGTTATTCGAATGTTTGTAGTTCGAATACTTCATAGCTGTACAATGGTACGCCTACATTCCAATGGTAAACTATATATATATACATATATATATATATATATATATGTATATATATATATATATATATATATATATATATCTATATATATATATGTTATATCTATAGATGTGTTTTATAGGTATATCTCTATTTATATTATGTATATATTTTTCCATATATATATATATATATATATATATATATATATATATATATGCATCTCCATACATATATACATGTGTATATGTATATATATCTATATATATCTATATATATATATATATATATATATATATATATATATATATATATATATATACAAAACCTGACTGAGTCTACAGAATCTTTTCCCTACTGTTGAATGATTCTACTACTGATATGCTTGAAAAAGCATCAGAAATCCCCGCAGCTCAATTAGTGTAGTGGTACTTAGCTCTGACTATGGTGTACCGGCCATTGGGTTTGAGACTTGGTAGGGTTGATTATTTTGTTACTAGGCAGAACAGTGGCTGATGGAGACAGAGTACATAAAGCAGTTTTAAGCAGCTTTAAGCAGGTTTGCTTTGGTTTGCACAACGCTAAGCAATGCCATCACATGGTTAACCATAGAGATGCTTAATCTGTGTTGGTTTCACTTAGCATCACGTAAAGTTGATTACTCCTACTTACTCCTGCTTACACCCACACTAATTTCTTTACAAGAAAAGAAAAAGGGGTGATAGGAAAGAGGTGAAAAAAAGGTATTCAGAGGGAAAAACAATATGAAAGATAGATAGGGATGTGCAGGATGGTTGTAGGTAAGATCCATAGCTGTCTGTTTCTTATACAGCAACAGCTGTGGATTTGTACACAATTTGAAGGTGAATTTGGACATTCAAACTTCAGAGAGAGGGGTGAGGACCACAGAAATGTGTTGTCAAGCCAATTGGACTGGATTACTTGTGTCCATTGGACACGTGTGTAATGGACAGCTATATACGGGGCAATATATTTTTTGTTGGAGGACAAATGCCCTTTTCTTTTTTTTCAGGTGAGAGTGGGATGTTGGGGAAGGATTGTAGGTACATCTGGGGAGGTAGGTTGGTAGAAAGACAGACAATATAGGCAAGACAGCAGACAGGGGCGGTGTATGACAACATGAGGCGGGTAAACACATTTGACAGGGGGGATGGTTGGGAATCTGAAGCCCATGGGCCCCCATATGGTTACGGTGAGACTGAGATCCCCACCCATGGGCAGTCACCACTGAACCTTCATGGCCCCAAAGGTGGCTGTGCTTGGGGCTAGACAGGATGGGTGGCCTGCCCCTCGAGGTGGACCAGGCTCAATCTGGTGCAGCTGCTCTCCAATCTCAGATCAAAGAGTGCTGCACACCAAACCCCGGACCTGACTGAGGCAGTTCCACCCAAAGGTGGTACTGGACCAGCAGCTGAGGGAGATCTGAGTTGGGTCTCAGATGTGCTGGAGCCCAGTGCTACGCCAGATGAGGAAGGGCAGGCAGATCCACTGGGATCTGCCTTCCCAAACGCACTTTGGTGGTGTTGAGGTTTTACAAAATATGTTGGTTAGTCATGAACAACCCATTTTAAGATTAGTTATAACAGCATGCATGGGTGTTCCAATTAACCCCATAAAACAGATTTAAAACAGTTGCATAGCAAACAGAACACATGCATAAATGGAAAAACAGTATACATCATAACAGCATGCCAGTAACATTGATGACAACAGGCCACCAACAATGGTATTTGAACAAGGTATGTTAACATGCAAGCAATCAAACATATTAACAATAATATAACACAAGTCCCACCATTAGGTTTAGAGCACAACATACCCATAGTATATGAGTAGAAATTATTGATGCAGATGAGGGGTGGGGGGGAAGAGAAAAAAAATCCATTAACAACTGTTTATACTTCTGTTTTCCACAACAGGACTGCTCAGTACTCGATGGGTCTGCCCTCACTTTACATCTACCTATGCCCATAGCTTCTGTAGTACAAACATGCCTGTTAAACTGTCAGCCTGGAATGGTATGAGGCAAACTGTAACAACTCTAGGTACATGACTAGAGGGGACTCGTACATGTCAGGGTTACATATCTGCCACAAGAGGGGTACCCTGAACTACTGTTATGTGTGTGCTACTGGCATACATCAACTGGTTTCCTATCTGTGTCCAGGATTATGTGCAGCAGTGGCCACTAGTCCTGACAGCATGACACTTGAGAGACATGTATCGGGAACATACGTCTCAACATCTTAGAGCATGACATCTGGACAAAGACATACATAAGAGTGGGACAAAGGCCCATAAATATGGGCAATTTTTAGGGTTCCACTTCATATCATCGAATTATCATTTCATCAAATTTCAAATCATCAAGAACAAATCGTCGAAAACTCATTTTGTCGAAAACTCATATCATCGAATCTCAAATCATTGAAAACTATAAAGCAACTAGAAATAATATTCCACAAAGTTTTTACTACATTTATGCAGGGGGGCAAGCCCCTCTGCAACTCCATGTGGGGGTCTCCACCCCCCCACAACCCCTGTAAATAATTATACCAACTCCAAGGTCGCACTACAGTGGGGGGAAAAGGTAATTTTCTAACCCCTCTGTAGTGTGACCTTGGAGTTGGTATATTTAATTACGGGGGGTGTGGGGGGTGCAGGGGGGCTTGACCCCCTGCATAAACATAGTAAACAGTGTCTGGGATGTTATTTCTAGTTGCTTTATAGTTTCCAATGATTTGAGATTCGATGATATGAGTTTTCAACGAAATGAGTTTTCAACGATTTGGTCTTGATGATTTGAAATTCGATGAAATGATAATTCGATGATATGAAGTGGAACCATTTTTTGATACTGATCTTACAAACTTAGAAAGTTGATAAAATAACAGGTTTTGCATTTGCATGGCTTTTCTGATGGATATGACATCTGACACTTGTATGTCTATCATTATTTTCTAACTTCAGTCTATAACAGTTTGCCAATGATTTGCCATGACCCCACTACTTTATGTAATATGTACCAAAAATCTGAGACAAATATCTGGACATTCAGTGAATATCTGTATAGTTGAGAAGTATGATTCAACAAGAGTGCATATTGTATGTACCTACCCTGCTGTCATTTGCAGGCATGTGTTGGGACAATTGAACAGTTGTACACAGTTTATTAGTATATCCTTCCTACAGCTACTGGCAACATTTACTTACCTGTAAAACCTGTGGGGAAAATATCTGTTAACACTACCTGACTGTTTTTACATTTATTCCTGATTCCTTATGTGTAGATATGCACAAATCTTAGTACCAATTCCTGGATTTAAACTGCGTCTGGGTGTGCAAAATTAACAACTAAGCTATTTCTCATCACACTGAGCTACCGGTGAACTGCTGTTTCTGGCTTCACTGGTTTCTGCCTAATAGTCTCTTGGTTAAACAGTCTGAACTTGTAATCCTATGATGCATGCATGACAGATAGGTACTGTACTGTGCATTACTCCTTTGGATTACTACAACCTGGAAAGCAAAGGTTAACATAAGACAATGCTGGATGGAACACACTTTGCTACTTTATGTGTTACTATTCAGGGTTCAGAGCTTAGTGCAGCATATATTTCACATTTAATTTATATCTCATTTTACAGCTACACCATCTAAAGTTTCTCCTAACAGCTTGTTCACAGATGAACCTCAGTTAATGTATTCTGTCACAGCCATATTTGCTGTGAAGAGCCTGTATACATTCTATATATGCCTACAACAACATACCAGAATAAACACAACAGTTTTTAAGGGACTTTATTGTACTTCAGTATTCGTCAGTCATTTTTATGTATTCAGTTCACACAGTAATAGTATACCTACTAGCAGTAAGCAATGTACTCCTTTGTAGCTAATTTAACAATATACTGTAAAATAGATTTGTATTCACCAGGCTGTTGGTACAGACTTAGCAGTCTGTCACCGTGGGCTTCAATGTTCACAGCCCTCTCTGCTGCAGCTGTAGGGGAGAAAAACACACATCATGCATATCTGTCTATCACATTCTCAGGCAAGTATTTGCTACAGACTACTTGATAGTGATACTTACACACTGCTGGAGCATTCCAGGCCCATCCATCTTGGATCCACTGGTCCAACAGTGCCCTTCCTATGCTTTAGGTGTGCATAGTGGTGCTGGACCTGCTCACTAGTCCAGGGGATGCCAGTAGCATTGGTGAGGTCACATATGAGATGGTCCCAGGCCTCTGCTTTGAATTGAGAGCCCTGGTATTGGCCCTGCAGCAGTCTCTCCTCATGCTTTTTTACTAGGAGTCCAGTCATGACCCTGGACTCCTGAATGCTCCAGCTTTGCACCCGTATGCACACTCTCTCTCTCCTACACCAGCCAATGCATCTGCACAAATGGACTATAACAGATTATGGCTGTATTCCCACCTACACCATTTAAATAGAGTGATATTCCCACCCTTTGCTGTCATTGGACCATTCTGAAAAGGTTAAGCTCTGCTAAGCAGTGTGCAAACCCACTAAGCTGGTTTAACACTGCTTAAAGGAGACGTTTTTGAGTACTGTTTAACAGTGCACAAATTCACTTAGCTGAGTTACTTGCCACTTAGCATTCACGTCTTAGCAATGGTTATATCTGCTTAGCATAGCTGAGCATTGCTAACCAATGCTCACTTTTACCTTTTTAAATATATTAGAATACTGACTTCATTTATTAAGTATATATGATTTACTTTATATGACATCCCTATATGTGCTTTCCTTACATTGGCAAGGGGTGTGACTATACTGTATGGGACACTTGTGTATACATGGGTGGTTTCACATGTTATAAGCACTCACACTTACATTTTACACCAGCTACACTACCCTGGTTGACAAAAAAAACAGTTACTACATAATTTAAGTTTGAAAAAATAATTTTAACATTGCTTTACCATATAAAGCTGCCTTGGTATTCAAGGCATGAACGCCTGCATCTAAAACTGGGACTCTAACCACTACACTATCTCGGCTTGGAAATCTCACTTGTATATTTGTATTTATCTCCTATGGTAGGTTTAAGCTATGGTAAGAGGAGGGCCATAACACGCACACTCACTTAGCTATGCTTAAACATTCCTTAGCCTAGAAAAAAATGTTGAATATTATTATTATATTATTATGTTATATAGTGAGTATTGTGGTGTTCTGACAAGTCATTGAGGACGGCAGTCCGGAAATAATGGCATACATTTGGCTTTCAGGCTTCCATCCTTCAGAGATTCCTGCTAATACATAATCTGTTTTCTATCAACTTTCTAAGTGTGTGAGGGCAATATTTCAGAAGTGTCCTTATTTTTAGAGTTTTGTCCCCTCATTATTTGTGCCTTTGTCCACATGGACTGCTTTCAGGGAATATTGGCATATATTTGCTTTCAGACTTTTATCCTTCGGTAATTCATGGTAATGCATGACCTGTTTTCTACCCACTTTCTAAGTTTGTGAGGGTAATATCTATGATGTGTCCATTTTTAGGACTTTATCCCCTATTATTTGTGCCTTTGTACACATTTCCTGCTTTAGCATGCTGCATGGTGTCATACGGCACTTTTACAATGAAGGGAGTGTATTAGAGAACTTGTCACACACACACCCTGCCATTACTTTCCTGCTGCCGTATGTATTTCAGTGTCCGCGGACACTGAAATACTGGATTAATACTAGAGAAATTCTCTAATATTATGCCAGATCATATTAGAAAGTGCTGTACAGCACTTTCTGAGTACAGAGGGTGCGTTCAATGTCCATGCACTACTTGAACATGCCCCCTGCACTTGTTCACAGTTTGTGTCCATGTAGGTTAACCAGCAGAGTGCCTTCATGAATATGCAAGGTGCACTGCTGTGCTACATGGACACAAACCACTCTGTGCAGGAATAAAACTATTCCTGCACAGAGTTTATTGAATCCCAGGGATAATTTACACAGCCCATCATGAAAGCCAATTATTTTGTCTTTGTTTTGTGTTGTAATCTGGATGATGGCAGAATGCTACTTAAGACAATAGTTTTTTCCTGCCTTAGGCACACACACCCCTCTCTCTCTCTCTCTCTCATATATATATATATATATATATATATATATATATATATATATATATACATATATACACACACACACACACACACACACACACACACACACATATATATATATATATATATACAGAGAGAGAGAGTGAGAGAGATACACACACACACACACACACACACACACACACACACACACACACACACACACACATATACATACATATATATATATATACACACACACACACACACACACACACACACACACACACACACACACACACACACACACACACACAATCTATCCAAAAACTAGCATTGCTCCTGCGCCACACCTGACTGACAAGATATCTATAACTCTCTCACCATACTGTCCTCATTTTCTCCCTCTCCTACATGTTACTACTGCTCATAAAAAAATAATATATATATATATATATATATATATATATATATATATATATATACATATAAAAGAAATCTCAGTTGTTCATAACTATTATTTAATATGCACACAGTACTAATTTTATTATTCTTACAGTGATCTTTATTGAAATGCTTGTGTGATTTTCTTTTTTGAACTGGTATCTAGAAAACAGTATTGAACACTTCTTTGTATAGACTAACTGTATGATGTGTATTCTGCATCTTACTATATGTATACTATTGTACTATCTAATTATTGTATTTTGCTTATTTTTCAGGGTTGCTTTTCTCCATGGGCCTCCACTGAAAATGGGCTTCTGGCCCAGTCGGACTTTCCTGGTAAACAAATATAAATACGTATACATATATATATATACATATATATATATATATATACACACACACGCACACACACACACACACACACACACACACACACACACACACACACACACACACACACACACACACACACACACACATCAAATACGTCTCTCTGCATCTCTCCAATTAAAGAGATCTTAAGATTATTCAGCCTTACATGACCAACCACAAGATCAAATTCATTCTTATGGTAGAACAATCATTAAAATCAATAATTTTGTCTTTGTATTGACCTATTATTGTCAACAGTAGCAGAATATTGCTTAAGTCAATAGTCTTCTGCCTCAGACGTGTAATGAGAGAGATCCAACATGTCTCTCTACATATATTCCAAGGAAGAGTACTTAAGATTATTCACTCCCACATAGACATCCACAAGGTTCTATTCAAACTTATGGTGGAAGGATATAAAGGTTCTGGTCAGATTGCAAATTCTGTCACCTAAGAGGCAGCTTTGTATCATTTTCTGTTTATCCATTGTGGTGAGGGTAGAATTAAAAGCCTAATTATAGAGTTGCTAATAACTAAACACTTTACCTTGGTAGGCTACAAGTTTAATGAACCTTATGGGTGTAGGCTTAAAATGTTGGTGATCCTTTGTAGAGATTTATTTAACATTTGTTTACCAGGAAAGTCCAACTGGGACAGAGCCCATTTTCAGTGGAGGCATGGGAGAAACACTCCAGATGCATGTCTGTAGAATGTGAGTGGAAGCCTACATGAACACAGGCCGGACATATGGACTCCACACAGAAGGCACCCCAGCTGAGAATTGAACTTGTTGCTGTGAGATGACAATACCAACTGCTGCACCATTCTGATGCCTAATGTGTGAAGAAGATGCAGGTGTGTGTGTGTGTGTGTGTGTGTGTGTGTGTGTGTGTGTGTGTGTGTATGTAAAGATTTCTTTACAACCACAAAATATGAGGGTTTCCACGTGCAGGTAGGTTGCTTATGAATACTAGTGGAAGGTGATCTCCAGTTTGAGAAAGTATTTTTATACTCACAAAAAGTACTGTTGTTTGCTAGGAGAAATACAATATTTGTAGACATGAGGGAATTGATACACAGCCTCAATCTGCCAAGTGTAAGCAGGCTGGTGACAGAAGGAGCTGGAGCAGATTGAAAACCTACAATGCAAGGTTAGATGAAGAACTCTGTATCACCAATTTAATAGGTACATTTATTACATAATATGGGATCTGACCATTGAATTTATAATGTTAGGTAATCTGGAGCTACAACTAGTTAAATAATAAGAATGTGGCTGGCAATGATAACACAATTCAGCTAGCAATAATAAAACAAAAACCCTAAGAGCTTCAAGTAGGTATTCAGGCAAATTGAGACTATTGCTGGTTAATCAATCCATAACTCAGTTAATTATGATAGCACAAAACTTCAAACAGATAGTCAAGCAAACTGAGCCTATAACTAGGTAATCAACCAATAATTGAGACAGCAGTGATAGCACAAAAAACATAGGAACTTGTAAAGTCTAGTATTCAACTCTCTGTTACTACCCAGCTTGCAACACACAGTGCCTCCCCTTGCAGAACAACCTCCACAACTAACTTGGAGACACTCTATTACTGTACATATGGTATATCTCCTTGAAAACCATTTGTATCTTCATCTCCTAAATACACCAAAAAACTTCTCCATACATCTTCATCCTCTCTGTTATCTGTTATCTTCATTCTCTACCTGGTCCCCTCTTAGCTTATCCTTCTTCTTTCACCTTTTGACATTTTACTTGTCATTACAGACTTCTGTCTCTTCACTACTTGTAAAGCACAAAGCTCTCAAATGAGGTATAGTCTAAATGGATCAGCTTACAAAAAACATGTATCAACTATATATAAATGTACCAACTGTTTACAAAATCATGTAAGTACTGTATACAAAATGGTACTCTACTATACACTACTGTTAAGTCCTACAAATGTTTGTTCTGCTGTAGAATTTCAAGATGTCCTTAATGTTTTGTATTTGTGCTGTGCAGCTGGACCATGGCTGAGAAGGGTCCCAGGACCAGTCCAACTATCTGGTCAATAAAATTGAAATAAATGAATGAATAAATTAAATAAATAAATAAATAAACAAATAAATAAGGAACCAGACAAATATCAAGCAGCTCAAATAGGCATGATAGCCACAAAATACAAGAATGTCACACAGAGTAAATTGAACTGAGGCTTCAGCTTTGCAAGATTGTCAAAAAAATAGAGCATGGGAATAAAGGTAACTACTGTAATTCAAGCACAGTACAAGTTTTAACAGGAGTTTAGTTTGGGTAGAATGAAAGGGACAGCCATATACAGTACAATATCTTTCAGAGCCTGATCGGCAGATGTAATTGGGTAGTAGTGTGGTATCAGCGTTCAGAAATTAAGGCTGATGTTGCATTAGCCATTTGCAGTGAGGGCTGAAGCACTTAATATCATCTTGTGTGGTATTCAGCCGCAGTAGGCCACTTGTCACATTTGTAGCAAACAGTTTTTATAGGGAAAAGGACATTTTATTTGGTCCTGAATACAGAGATGGCCTTTTAGGAGCAGTTGTCAACTTAGAGTTGAAGGAACGCTTAGATGGAGAACTGCAGTGTGTGCCTGAATACCTAGCTATGTCTCTGATTGGTAACAGAGTAAACCAGGCAACAGCAGCAAGAAGTACAGAAACATTAACAACAATGCAGCTCTAGCAACAGCAATTCATGCACATTAGAAATATAGTCCAGATGCAGAGGGTCAGCAACAATAATTTCAGCACAGTTAATGTTCTGTGGCTATCAGAACATGTACAGCAGCAGCAGCAATTACAACAATATTGGATGGTGCAGTGGTGCAGCGGTAGCATTGTTGCTTCACAGTAAGAGATTCTCTAGTTTGATTCTCAGCTGGGGTGGAGTCTGCATGTCATCCCTCTGTTTGTGTGGGTTTCCTCCCACATTTCAAAGACGTGTCTGGACCATTTCTCTCTGGGCCTTTGCTGAAAATTGGATTTGTTCCAAGTCAGACTTTCCTGGTAAACAAATGTTAAATAAATTATAATCCCTCAGCATCTCACTAAACTACATAAAATTTGATTCCTTTATTTGCTATTATGTTTATATAATTTTGCTTGCTTGGGTCTTTGGTTTTGATATTTGTTATTTGATTGTTTGATCTTTGTATTGTAAGTTTGCTAGTACATTAATGGAGCTTTTCTCCTCGGGCCTCTGCTGAAAATGGACATGTATCCAGCCAGACTAGCCCGGTTAACAAATGTAAAATAAAATAAAATAAAATAATAAATAAAAATAGATCAGTAACCACAACATAGCATAGTAAGAGTACTTTTACGTAACTAGGCAAAACATAATTATACCTACAAAATCAGATACAGCAACAATAGCAGAGCAAACGTATCAACGGCAATAAACATACAGACAAATAAAAGCCTTCAGAGAGAAAGTATGGAAGAACTTCCATTGTTACAGAAAGATATGAAATAAAAGATAGGGCCTTAACAGATAATCTCTCAAATGTGGATGTGGTTATGTATTAATGTTCACCACTGTTCTTGTCACTCTACATAACACAGCTCAAGTCCCAGTTACCCAGTTATTAAAATAGGTTGCTGTTGGACTGTTTCTAAAACAGTTTGCTTGTGAACTGGTTCTCCTTTATTGTATCTTGGTATTGTTCAGCACTGGACATGGCAGAACAGTGTCCATCAGCCATTAGCGTAAAACACAGAGCCATGCTTTTGGTCTCTCATTATAGCAGAAGAGCTCTTGCTGAAACAGGAATCATACAACCAGCAAGCTTGCTGAGAAATACTCCACAGCAGAAACAGTCATAACAAGATTGCTAATGCTCCATCTCTTACCAGGAGCAAACCACTATAGAGTTTCAACTTATATCCAAGTAACCAGACCTTCTAATCACCTCAGGTCTCTGTTAGATCCAAGATAAGCGGTGGCATGTAGTTTTCATTTCTCCTCTCCTTTTTTGTCTGGTGTTGCAGTAGTTCATGCAGCATACAGCAGCACAAAACAATACAATGCCAAACTGTGTTATCAGTCTCCTTTTATAGCACAAGGGTTTCCACCAAAGCAGAAATCAGGCAACCAGTGAACTAATTCTTAGATGGCCCACATAAGAAAAAGAAAAAGAGGCCAAGGCAAGATTTCCAACTCAGATTAGAGAAAACACACCCAGGTGGTTACTTTGAAGTTTTTGCAGGTCCCAGACAGAAAAAGGGGTGTCTTGTAGATCTTTTTTCTTGTCTTCTTGTCATATTCAATGTTGTTTAAAGTAACACAGCATCCATCATCCCAGCAGAATAACTTGTCAAGCCATGATTCTGATCTTTCTTTATACCAGAATGCTAATTGTCCCCACCAAATTTAGCATCAGCCAACCAGTGAACTCTCTCAGGAATGGGCCATACTAGAAAAAGGAAAGGTGTTTAATGCTCCTTCTCTCAAAAGAAATGACAGCTGTACAGTCCCAACTCAGATACAAGTAAGCAGGTCTTAGACATCCCTTCAGTTTTCTAACAGGGTCCATATGTTAAAAGGGATTTCTTGTAATAATGTAGGTATTACAGTGTGCACTTTTGTGGCTCCTGAAGGAGGTATACTGTGACAGAGAGAGGCAGGAACACAGAAGGAAAACGAGGATTGAATAGTTAACAAATTGCTATTGTGGAGTCTCATCAACTTTGTCCCTCTAAAGAGTTCAATAATTTGGGTTAGCAATATGAGAAGGAGGTGCCATCATATCTATGTTTTGATTTTGTCAAAACTATGAAGGGGTCCTGGCAGGCAATGCTTTCTTAAATATGGACTGTAGTTACAGATGCACATTTTTTGAAGAATACTTTGTGTGCTGTAGAGAGGTGGATTGTGTAAATGTAATTATATGTGCGACGGCCATTTTATGAGTCTTTAAAACAGAGGGTTGTGGTGAGTGTGGGTAGGTACACAGACTATGAACCTTGCAATTTTATGGTACTTTACTTTGTGGTTATTTTTTTCTAAGTATTAAAGGAAGGGTTAATGAGCAGTTTGTGACTAAACAGTAGCTTGGGTAGTACAAAGGTGATGGCTATGCTAGTCCTATCTCAAGATACTGATAATGCTTGGCATGATAGAGGACTGAATCATATTGTTTGTGCTGGCAATGTAGCATTGTTGTTTTCAATAAATTAAGAACTTGGTCAAGTAAAGTAACACTTGAAGGAACTTTATTAGCTCTGTTGTTTAGAAGTTAGTGCCATTGTTGGTGTAAATGGTCAAATATTATTGGGGAAAGAATGAAAGGCACACCTTTGGATTTTAAGAGGCTGGAGAGGTGTGATGAGTATTTCAACCAGTGTTGCAGTAAACTGAAAGTGCATTGAAGTTTTGCTTAGTCTTCTGCAGCTGTTTTTGGCACAGAACATAAGACTGATATTTTCACCTACATTGCTCGAGAACACTTCTGTTCAGTGAGTACT
Source organism: Protopterus annectens (assembly GCF_019279795.1). Lineage (NCBI taxonomy): Eukaryota > Metazoa > Chordata > Ceratodontiformes > Protopteridae > Protopterus > Protopterus annectens. Next base: position 131,316,375 of record NC_056740.1, read on the forward strand.
ATGCATAGCTCAAATCCATGGTGGGAAGAACAGGAGTTTCTGTGGAGGAGCCATTAGAGATATTTCATCTGTTTAGTTTGCACACTTGTTGCACCACCCTGCAAATGTATCTATACTTTATCCTGCCTTCCTCCCAATTCTCATGTCCTCTTCAATACCTCTGATAATTTGCCCAACCTATATACCACCCTTTCAGTGAAGTAGGCTTATTATATCAGAGTTAAATATGGACCTTTCAGCTGGCATTTATGCACTCTCTTTCATCTACTGTCCCTCCTTTTGACTTTATCTATTCAGAATTCTCACTGTTTTACTTGCACATCCTTATCATGTTTCAAAGGTTCCACCTCCCTTCGCGGCATCCATAAATTGTTGTTTCATGTACTGGGTATATCTTTCAATGGCTTCTCCTTTCATGATCTGACCATTCAGCTTGAATGTGAGGCAATATAAAAAACATAAGGCTGAAGAGAACCAGTCTGTACACAGATTTAGTTGAGATGCTGATATGAAAATGTCTTGTGAGGAGAGCATTTTCAAATGTGAAGTTGCTTTTTACTTTAAAGTTTAGATTTCACATCTGTTTCTATCTGAATAATTTGAAACATTTTCTTCTATTTAGCAATGAATATGTTGTAGCTGTGTTTTAACGTAAAACCAAAAACAACTGTAGATCTCACTGGATAGCAAAGTAGTGTAAGCTTCATATGCTGAAACACGTTCTGTGAGTGCTGCAGGATTTAATAAAAGCATTTACTATTTTGAGTTATAAATGTCATGAGAAAATATGAATGTATGAAACAAATGGATTTTTTTGTATACAACCCCAAACAGCTTTTATATTTTTTCTTACAAAACAAACACTGTAATATTCTGTACTGCACACTGTGTAGCCGCAGAAAGGTAAACGAGAATAACCCTCTCAAGAACCAAGACATAGCTATGTTGTTGGGATATGCACACTGTAATGTTGTGTCTAAGACATGGAAGTAAAGCTGAACTGTCTTGGGCAAATGCTTTGTAATCTTAAATTTCTCAACACAATTTACAGTGTGGTCAGAAATAAATTAAAGGTAACATCACAGCAATTCTGTGTGATCTCCTGGCAGATAGCAAAGGGAACAACAAAACTATGAAGGCGAAACGGTTCTGCAGATGGAAAGCAAAGGGACTAATCAAACTGTTCAGAGGAAACTGTTCTTGTTTACCCTAAAGATGCACTGGGAAATGAATAATGGCAAGAGTATACAAAAATTTTTCAAAAAGTTCACTATCGCTATTCTCTCTGTTCTACTTTGTTCACCATACATGTTCTGAAACTCATCCCTAAGCTACAAATGTACTACTAAGATTGTTTCTTAAGCACCATGATTGTACTGAATATACTGTTTTGTGAAATATCAATAACATTCTTACTTATTCTCTCTTTGATTTGTTTGATCTTTATTGTCAAAAGTTCAATTTATTATATCATCTTTATGCTTGCCAAATGTTCAGATGCTTTATACTCCCTAGACCTAGACAAAGAAACAAATTTAACTAAATAAATAAATATCAGAGCAACAAGCTTACTGTTCAGATTTGTTAGAATTCTTCTGAACATTCTTTGCTCACACGATACTTATATTTACAAATTAGTTTTGATAGCCTTTTTATAATTTCATTACATCAGGTGCACAAGTTCTGTAATGGGTATGTTTCCAGAGAGATTTTCCATGAAAGAATGAAAAACAGAAATGGGCCCACAAAGATATACAGAAACGTGTATACATGTGTGCATATGCCACACCCAGAAAATATTTCACCTTTCTTAGGGAAGACAGCATAGCCAGCCTTAGCCAGGGGTGAGCTAGGTGGTTGCCTTGGGGACTAAAATTTTAGAGGGCACCTTTTAAAATATTATTTATATTTTAATTGGTTTTTCTTAATTTTTATTTGAGTTATGAAATATATGCAGGCATGAATGTAAGTTTTCAGCTTGCTGGTTGTTAATTTATTTTGTCTGTGTCTGTGAATGAAATAACAGGAGAATGAGTGGTGTGCCTGTTAGATAAAGCTGTCACCCATCCTGCTACAAGAGGGACACTCATAAGTTGGATCAAATGATCCTATTGACCACTGTAAATAGCAGCTGGACTAGAAGAAATCCTGCTGGAGCACTGAATTACCACAGAAAAGTCACATTTAATTCTGACTTTTCTATGGCAATTCAATACATCACCAACATTCCCTGTTAGGTCCTGGTGTTTAAACTCGTGCAGCAATTGGCTGCTAGATGGGACAGGAAGTGCCCTACAAAGCCTATAGCTGTAGAGTACTTTTTTATCAATGCTTCTTCAACCAGAGTCACTTTTCTTTCACCAAAAGGTCTGAGATTTGTTTTGTTAGTGATTGAGGAGCCAGACGTCCAGCTAGCCAGATGCCCATCCAGCCACCCAGCTAGTCTGCCAGAAAGCCAACCAGCATGCCATTCAACAAAACAGCCCAGCAAGGCAGCAAGCCAGTTCATTCATCCATCCATCCATCCATCCATCCATCCATCCATCCATCCATCCATCCATCCATCCATCCATCCATCCAGTAAGGCAGCAAGCCAATCCATCCATTCAGCCAGCAAGATTACAAGTCAGCCTATCCAGGAATTCAACAAGGCAGCTAAGCCAGCCCTGCCAGCTATTAAGGCAGCTAAGCCAGCCCAGCCAGCCCAGCCAGCTAGCAAGGCAGCAAGCCATCATGCCAGTCTAGTCAGCCAGCCAGCAAGGCAGTAAGCCACACACACATCCAGCCAGCCCAGAATGGAATCTGTCTAGCCCAGTAAGGACTGTGATAGTCTTGTTATGCTTTGTAGTGGCAAATACAAGTAGGATTTTATGGCTCTAGCTTTTTAAAAATGAGAATATTGTGTTTTATTTTAATGTTTACTTTTTTAATGTTCAGAGGTAAATGGGGGTGCACTGTACACTATTTGAATCAGTAGTGGTTGCTTTGGGATTTCCAAGTGGTAGTTTTTAAAGGTTTAAAAAAGAGTGTATATAATTCTGTTTATTTATTTATTTATTGGGGGGGGGGGTGCACTGGAAAGGCTCACCCAGAATCTGCTACAGTTTGCTGTGAGGGAAAGGTTAGTTTGCTTTTTATTTGTTGTATTCTGTATTACTTTATTGCCTTTTTCTGTTTTGTATACTGTGATTTGTTTTCTTTACACTGTGTTTTACTTATATTCTGTATTCTGCTTTTAACTGCATATTAAAACTTGAAAAGACACCACAGCTCTGTGTCTTGTGAGTCAGACAGAAATTTTCCCACCCTCCCACCTGGTTACTGTTGTATGCTTAAACACTACTGTCTTTCTAGTTGCCTGCCCCTTATGTTAATTTGACCATAGATCTTATTTCCTCTCTGCTTTTGCTGGGTGGTGTGAGTAAGCACAAAATTATCATTTTGTGAAATCACTCCCCATCAACTATTTACATTTATTGGCCATCATACCATATTCCATAGTACCAGAATAAAAAAGTGACCACCCCCTTTCAGTCTATCTTGCTGTTTTAAAAATAGTGACTTTCCATTAAAACTTAACTTTTTAGACAGGTAAAACTTAAGTTACCTACTTTCACATCTAACTCCTCTAGTGCACACTGCAGTGATTGGGATAAACCATTTTTTTTCATCTTACCTTTAAGCATCTATTGCAAGACCACCAGTTATTAGAGAGCCCACATTCTGCCTCTCAGTAGTCATCTTGGGATTAGTGCTTCTGTTTTCTCCTGGTGAGAGAAGGAGTGCAGTTACATTATTTCCTGGAGACTGCTGGTCACCAGAAAGCTTGATAACTGCTTTATAGGTGACAGCTTGGAATCTGTGCTGATATTCTGATCCTGGTGAGAGTAGGAGCACAGTGCATTGATTCCTGACTCTTTCTAGTTGGAAAGTGAGTGTCTGTGCTTAATGTACCTGATTGGTCTGGTTGCTATTCAAGACATCTACCAGAAAAAGGCTACATGCCTGCAGACCCTTGCATCATCTGGGACAAGGCTGTGGATCACCAAACAGGCGGTGGCCTGCTTCTTTCCTTGGGATTGGTGCTAACATTTTGCTTCTGGTGGGAGAAGAAGCAAAGGAGTATTGTATCCCAACAGAGTGAAGCTGCGCTGAGACTAGCATTAGTAGTAGCCAGGCAGTAGCCATTCATGTGACTCCCCTCTTTTTATCATTCTTGACAAGTTAATTCTTTATTTTCAGTAAGCACTGCTTGATTTCTTCCTTACTTCAGAAAATCTGCCTAAATACTTCATCTTTAAATTTTCAGGGTCTATGTATTAGTTTCCCCTCAGGTGTTTGGCAGTGATCTGTATAGACTCAGACACTTTGAGTGACATTTTTCATGTAAAAGGCTTCAGTACTTAATATATTGAGCTCATATCCAGGCAAGTCTAAAGGTCAGTTCTCTGTGCTTTCTCCTGTCAATCTGGCGAACTTGGGCAATCTGAGGCAATGTAGCAACTGCCTCATGTACCTCTTACCTCCCAATACTATGACTTGTAAGAGATGTACATATATAGCCAAATTGGAAGCCAAACACTCTCCAGCCAAGACTGGATTAGCCAGTCAAGAAGAGAAGGTTAACACCTGCACCACACCACATTCAACACATAGCCCTCCAGAATATAAACCACCACAACCCTCACATAGTAACACAAAACACACACCTACTTTTGTAGAGGCTGTCAATAAAAATCTGCCCAAACAACAGACCCCTGAGGCAGAAACGCAAACAACCACCACATCCCAGCACAAACCATGTGACACATAGCTCACTTAAACTGTGTGCCACTCAACCAAAGTCCATAAGGCAAAACAACTTACCCAATATGCTAGTCATAGGTGACTCAATAGTAAGGCACACTGATGTCCCACTCACTAGGTTAAATAAGGAGAAAGTTACGGTCAGCTGCCTGTTGGATACCAGGATCTGCCACATAATGCATGCACTTAGGTCATTCCACAACAGGTATAAATATAACTTTGTCATTGTTCATGTTGGTGTGAATGACCTGAGATGCACCTCCCTGGACTACATAGAAAAAGAGTTAGAGGAGCTCTCGGATCTTGTAGCCCAGGCAGGTATGAACCTAGCTCTGAGTAGCATCCTACCATCACCCAGAAAGATACCACAGTACAAGCAGAAAATGATTGACTTCAACAATTGGCTAAGTTTCTGGTGTCATTCTAGGGGGATCCAGTATCTGTCTGCCTGGGATGACTGATCTAAATACCTCGATGCTTCACCAGAGATGGCCTGCACCTGTCACCCCAGGGATTCTGGAAACTGGCCAAGGCTTTTGCCACCCCTATAGTGCCTTTTTCAGGCAATGTCCTGAAGACAAAATTACCACCATAACAGCTACAAGCAAGCAAAATTTGAGGGTAATGCTATTCCATGCTAGAAGTTTAAATCTCAAAATGCAGTCACTCGAAGCACTCCTTAAAATGGAGAGCATTGACATCTGTGCAGTGACCGAGACCTGGTTCAAGGTTCCAGAGAGCACCCCAGCACTACCAGGCTATAATTCATACCACACCTTTCGGCCCCTAAACCTGGACCGAAGCACTAAAGGTGGTGGTGTCTCCATAGTCATAAAGGATATGCACACCTCCAGACTAGTAGCCCAACATAACACATCAGAGATACTTCAGGTATAACTAACAATGGGTAAAACTGCAATCGTGGTTGTAGCCTGCTACAGATCCCCCACCATGTCCAAAGACTCCACATTCCTAAACACACTGGAAAATATTAGGGTACAACCTAATACCATTATACTGGGAGACTTTAACTACCCCTCCATTAACTGAGAAAATTACTCATGTACCAACACACTTGCTCAACATTTTCTGGAATTCATTAACTCCAACAACCTAGACCAACTCATTCTTACCCCTACCAGGGGTAGAAACATCCCTGACCTGGTCATTACTAACATGGGCAACCATTGCTCTACACCAGTAATCAACTCCTCCCTGGTCAGATCTGACCACAAGCTAATCACCATGGATATCCACATCCCACTCTCACCCCCTAAAGGAAATCTGTGCAAACAACTTCTCCAAAGCCAATTTTGGACTTCTAAAACAAAGGTGGCTATGTTCGCGACACCAATGCAAATGGAAAATAGGTGCATGACTGAATCATACACCAATACACTGTATGAGCACATAGACAAGTGCATGGAATGGGCCATACCAAACAGAACCAAGATGCTGTCCTCCAAAAAAAGGAAGCCAATCTGGTGGTCCCATACCATAAACAAACTCTACAACAGAAGGAAAAAACTGTTGCACAAAAGGGCGAAGTCCCAAAACTGGAAAAACTCCTTTGTCAACCTCAGCAAAAAACTGAGATCCATCATCAAATCCTCCAAAGCGAGCTACGAAAACAAAATTGTTGCAGATTCTAAAGACAACCACAAGGCATTCTATAGTTTTGTCAAGAATCTACATGGCAATACTCAGACCTGCTCTGAGTTACAGCACAATGGCAATACATATACATAACCAACAGATATTGCCAACATATTGGCTGACAGGTTCAGTGCGAACTTTACCCCCCTTTCACCCCTTAAAGGACTTATCACATAACTGAGGAATGCCAAGTCCCTATTATCATGGCTACGCAGGTAAAAACCGCACTGTCCAAAGCCAAGAATGCAGCTTCCATGGGACCTGATAATAACCCTGGCTGTGTTCTACATGAATTACGAAGTGATCCGGCACCACACTGGAGTGCCCTTTTCAATCACAGCCTCATTTCAGGCTTTGTTCCTACTGAATGGCACACTGCTATGGTCATCCCACTCCACAAAGGGGGAGTGACTACAGACCCTGGGAACTACCGCCCCATTAGCCTGATGAGTCTGATATGTAAGACTATAGAGTGCATCATCATTGGACCTTATAAATAAGGACATAGGGAATCTCCAAACTCTGGACTCCACGCAGTTTGGTTTGTGAAAGGTATATCATGCCTGCTCAACCTGATAGACTTCTTTGAGTCTGTCACCAGAGCTGTGGATGAGGGCAAGGTAGTTCATACAGACTACCTAGATCTTGCCAAGGCCTTCAACACCATCCCTCACTCAGGAATCATAGATAGACTCACTAAACTAGGCATAAACCCCTATATCATAAGATGGGTTGCCAGCTAGCTCACTGATAGAACCCACACTGTGAAAGTAATGGACTCCAAATCTGACTACCAACCAGTTACAAGTGGTGTCCCACAAGGATCGGTCCTAGGTCCTCTCCTGTTCGGCATCTACTTCTCTGAAGTTCAAGCCAACACAAAGGGACTCTGGCTGACCAAGTTGTGCTACTCTTGGGATATTTATTTATTTATTTGTTCTACAGGGTAAATTATTATTCTAGATTTTATCATTTCTTTTTTTATTATTACTAATGTTGTGTTTGGAGGTAAATGAGGTCTCCGAGGTTTTCTATGCACTGTAATCTGTTTTAGAGTAGCTAGTAAGTAATGATTTGTAAGAAGTAGCTTTAAAAATGAAAATGTATGTATATAATTTTATTTTATGGGGCCATATTCAGAGGTAAAAGTAGTGCATTTGGCATTTTACTAATTTATATTATATTATATAATATTTATATTATATCTATTATATTAATAGATGATATTGGGCTGCCACGGTGGTGCAGTGGTTAGCATTGCCACCTCACAGCAAGAGGTTCTCCGGTTCGATCCTCGGCTGGGGTGCCTTCTGTGCGGAGTCTGTATGTCCTCCCTGTGGTCGCGTGGGTTTCCTCCGGGTGCTCCGGTTTCCTCCCAGATCCCAAAGACATGCTGCAGGTGGATTGGACACTCTAAATTGGCCCTAGGTGTGCGTGTGAGTGTGCCTTCTGTGGAAGGTTGGGCGCCGGGCTGGCAACTCGACACTGTAAAACTCTACTGCCATTCAATGTGCGGACAAGTGATCCGCTGTGGCGACCCCTAACCGGGATAAAGCCGAAAGAAGAAGAAGAAGAAGATATTAATAGATGATATTGTGGCTGTTTTAGGATAGTTTGTTTTTCAGGTGAAATTATTTTGGGATAGTTTGCATTTATAGGTAAAACTGTGTGTGTGTACTTTATTCATTTACTTATTTTTAATGTCATCTTGAAAAGTAAACTGTAGTAGTGCTTTGGGTATAGTGGTAATAGATTGCATTGTGGATGTCCCACTGTCTATCTTTTTCTTTGTTATGCTGTTTAAATCATTGCTAATATAATGTTAATGCTTTAAAAAAGTTTTTTTCTCCCTTGTGGTGATGTTATGGGTAGATGGTGGTGTTAGCGCCCTATTGGCTGCATCCCATGTCACACTTTTGACCCACTGAAAAGGTGGCAGCCTTCTGTAATGGCAGTGTGTATTAATATTGATATTATAACATATGTTGTTTAACTGACTTCTGTTTCACTTCCATTATAATTTATTTTAAGTTTTCTTGGTAATCAAGAATGTAATGCAAACATGAATGAAAAGACTCTGCCTTAGTTTGCATCTCACACCTTCTGAAACTACCTTGCTCCACTTTGATTGGTGAGTCCTCTGATTTTCATTCTCCCTCATTGGTTCATGTGCAGAGACAGAGAAAAACAGTTTCATGGAGTCGGTCATCGATGAAATAAGCCAGTTAGATACACAGATAGGCAGACTATTTCTACCAATGTATATACCTCTAATAGGGCCCTGCAAAAAGCATAGTTTAAATTTAGCCTTTTACCATTACGGAAGTACTATGACCAGTGACCAGTGTATGAACAAGGTATCATTATCTGTGTGATCTGTTTAATATGATCTACAGTGTTGACTTGTGCTAGGCTAAAGTGAAAAAGGTAGCTATAATAGTTCAATTTGTTAGTACTCACTGCTTTTAGGATCTGCCACCACAGGGCCTGATACTCAGCACTCGACAAATTTTGTCTTATTATACATAATATGATCATCACATACTTTTGAAGGCCTTATAATTCTTATGGTCTTCCATGGTTGCTAATAATTTCCAATTAAAATATAAATGTGAGACTGCTGCTGCTTCTGCTGCAGCTACAAGTCACTTGCCCATGTGCAATGCTGCTTGTTATCATTCCATTTTTACACACCGATATGGAGGTTTCATTGATATGTATGTGCTACTGGTATTCCAAATGGTGTCCTTACCTTTCACTCTCTTAGCACCAGACGTCTAGACAAAGCATAAATTAATGGAAAGCAAATGCCCAAAAATAGGAACAGATTTTCAATATTGCTCTTATAAACTTAGAAGGTTGCTAGAATAAAAGGATTTGTATGCATTTTCTCAAGGGTATGAAGTCTGCTGCTCAAATGTATAACATTTAGTGACTTTAATCCCAAATTGATTAGCCAGAAAACAGAAACTCTATGATGAACAGACCAAAAATATGAGGCACAAATCTGGACATTCTGTGAAAATCTGGACACTTGTTGAGAGGTATGATGATGAGGCCTACATTCCACTCCTTGTAGAGGCTGATATGTACATACAGTGCATTGCCATGAGTTTCTTCAGGAGAAAACATCACATGCAATGCCACCATCCTGTATGTTGTTTAATTTTATGTTTTCAATAATACTATTGTGTAGGGTAGCCATGGTGGTGCAGCAGTTAGCGTTGCCACCTCACAGCAAGAAGTTTGCCTGTTCAATCCTCGGCTGGGGTGCCTTCTGTGCGGAGTCTGCATGTCCTCCCTATGGTCGCGTGGGTTTCCTCCAGGTGCTCTAGTTTCCTCCCACTAGACAGGGGTCCAGGGAAGCAAATATTGTGGGAAGGAATATCCAGGGAATTGTTATGGCTAGGCTTGTATAGGCCCTAGGGCCGATAGCCTAGAACCAACCTATGAATTTGCAGTTATCCATCCATTCATCAAAAGAGAAGTACTTTGTTTTATGTGGAGTGGAAAACAGTTCCATAGAGGTAGTATTCTCTGTGATACATACTTCCCCCTCCAATATGTTTTATTTATTTTGCAAAAGAGATTGAAATGTCCTGAATGGGTGTTTATGATACCCCTCTATGTCACCTGTAGCCCACGAGGCATATCTAAACAAACTGATATCCCTCCCGAATATTAAGCCTTAAGCTATTTTCTTGGGAGACTTCAGCTATCCCTCCATTAACAGGGAAAAATACACCATCTCAAATAATTGCACACAAAGATCCCTGGATTTCATTAACACACGTTCCCTAGACTAACTGATTCCTGTCCCAATTAGGGGTTAAAAATATTGCACCTGGTTCTCACCAATATAACCACCCTATGCTCAACACCTACAGTTACCACATCTCTGGTAAAACCTGAACAGCATTCAGTAACACTTACTACCGGTGTAATACCTGATTTACTACAAGTATTTTTGTCTTTAGAGACTACTCTAAGGCAAACCTTATCCAGTTGATGACACAATGAAATTTAAGCACCCCCCCCTCACCTCAGTGACACCATCTTGCATGCTGCCACATTTGCAGATAATTTCTATGCCCACCATAAAAGGTGCATTGAGTCATCTGTCCCCTTTAAGTTATAAATACAATGCCAAATTCAGGAATAAACTCCCATGGTGGAACCATAGTATAAATAAACTATACAATAAGAGGAAGAAATTCATAGCCTATAAAAGTAAACTTAACACCCCGTCATCTAGAAATGAATACGAACAATCAACAAACTTAAAAAGTTTTGTAATCATTTGGAGCTTTCCTCCTTAGTCCTCTGCTGAAAATGTACTTCTACCCAGTTGGACTTTCCTGGTAATCAAATGTTAATAACTAAATAAATAAATAAATACATAAATAAATAAATAAAAACTCAGAAACAAAATCAAATCTTAAAATAAGTATGGCTTGAGTATTGCTGCCTTCGCTAAGGACAACCACAAAACCTTCTTAAGTTGTGTCAGAAACTCTTGTGGTAATGCCCAGTAATTTTCAGAGCTATTCCATAAAAGCAATACTTATGCATCCCTTGAGGGCATAGTCAATATATCAGTGGATAAACTCAGCTCTAACTTTGCTCTCCTATCTCCTCCTAATTTTCTTTCAACTTTAACACACCCACACCATCCTCTATGATTACGAATGAGCAAGTATTGAAAGTACTAGCTCCATGGGTCCTAATAATGTGCCAGATTGATTTCTTGTCAGCACCAGACACTGTTTGGTAGATTTGCTACTAAGCTTATTCAGCCTCATCTTCTACACTGGAATCATGCCAGAGGAATGGAGAACTGCAGAAATCATCCCACTCCACGTCTACAAGTCCCAGAACCAAGCTAGTTTGGGTTTGTTAAAGACAGACCCTGCCTCCTGTACCTGCTGGGCTTTTTTGAACAAATCTCTGTTGCATTAAACTGAAGCAGATTGGTTTGCACTGCGTAGCTGGACCTGACTAAGGCCTTTAATACCATCCCACATTCTGGCATTATTGATAAGCTAATCAAAATAAATATAAACCCTGTGTTGCATACTGCATAGCAAACTGATTAATAAAGTAAAATAATATTTAAATAAACCTAGTCAATAATGTGTGCCTTTTCAGGAACAACCTGAGAGCTCAGTCTAGTTAAGTAACTTACTTAAAGTCACATAGTAGGCAAATAGAGGAAGAGGTATTCAAACTCTGTACTTTTGACTACAGGCAGCAGTTTATTAACAAGTCAGAGCCTTACATGCCAAACAACTCTAATGCAATTAAAGAGTTAGAACAATATGTGTTGCATTAATATGCATTTTCTGAAAAATAAGTATAACAAAACTGTAAAGACTGGCTTTCCTGACTGATTGTGATCCTCAGTGATTACACCAGAAATAAGATATTAATGAGGGACAGTGCATACATATGAGGCAAAATTAGAGATGATCAGTAAAACCAGAGACAGGTAAGAGATTGACTATTCTAATTCACTTAAAAATATTAACAGAACAACAAGTTTTGCATTAACATTCATTTTCTAAATAACAATAAATATAAAACTCTTCTGAGTGGCATTGTTGAGTAACTGTAAACCTCTCTGATTTATCAGAAAATGAAGAAACTGATGAAGGTTTGGCAGTTATTGCAGAGGATAAGCTCTAAACTCTTAATGAGATGCTTCCTGTAGTCAGTGGTACATGGTTTGATTCTTCCAGCTTTCATATGCCAACTGTGTGACTCTGAGCAAGTCATTTAAACAGACAGTGCACAAACCCTTTCTAACACATAGATTAAAAAAAGAACATGAACATGGAAAAAGAAAATGTTTATAAACATTTGCCAAACAATAAGAACCACAAAACTGTAATGACTTGTTTCTGAACAATAAAAACTCAAATGACTGACATTCTTAGTAGAAAACCTTTAGTCCATATAATCTTGAGCCTTAAGTCTCAGAGATCAAGGTCCAGGGGAATTGCTTAGGTAAACAAATCAATGTACTCTTGAGAGGATACACACACACACACACACTTACACACACACACACACACACACACACACACACACACACACACACACACACACACACACACACAAATGCACCTGCACACAAACCCGTTATTGTATTGCTCATTTTGACTGTTGTAGAAAAACAGATATAACCAGCTTCCAGCTTTTCTAAAACAGAAAAATGTGCTTTCCACACTTCTCTGTTTTAGTTCTAAGATGTCTCTCTTGTTGCCAGAAGAAGAAACTAGAGCAAAACAGTGTGTTTATAAAGGCCCAGTAAGTCATTAGCCTAGTATATACAGTACCTATGAACCTATAAAGTCTGTTTGGAGTATAAAAATATCTATGCAAACACTTCTGGGAAAAAATTCTAAACTTTCTGGACTTTGTGCCACACTTGGGAATCATAAAGAGATTATCCCATTGTTTCTTTGTAAATTGCCTTTCCAGTCACTTTTCCCAATCTTTTCTAACCTCCTCCAATTAAGTTTTATAGTTATCATGCAATATTTTATATGCCTTTTAACCCTTTTTGACAGTAGCTTCTGCTCTAGACGTGACTAAAAACTCTGCCAGAGGCCTCTTTTAGTATTGGTGGACCCCTTCTCCTGAGAGGATAGAACAATCTGGAGAAAAACTTGTCCCAGTCAGTCTTGCAAGATTTAACCAGTCTAACTGGGCCTGTATCACGCTCACAAATTGTGGAGCACAAAGATGGAATCACATTGAAGTCCTCATCTTAATTAATATAGCCACATTTTAAATTTAGCCCAGCCAAAGGCCCCCAACCAGCCACTCCCAATGAACAATATCAGTTCCTTATGTGTATTTTGTTCACTTCCATTATGCTATTCTTTCTTCATCCATCTTATCTTCTACTTCTTCTCTGGCTTGGTATTTGCACTACTGTGTGAAGTCCCCTCCAGTTCTATATCTAGATTGATGTGTGACATCCCTGTTCTGTGATCTGTCAGTACTGTAGCATCCTCCATGGTGCTAATAACCTGCCTTTCAATTGCACTGCTGAAGGTGGCCCTAGATATCCAAAAACTTACCTTATTATGGGCAATGTGCTACTTTTGCTGCTTGTAGTGTGTAGATTAGTTACGTGAGACTCTGTTTATAGATCCGTTGGGATAGATGGCTTGCCAAAAACAGTCACAATGTAACCTGCACTATCCCACAGTGCATTGTGCCCTTCTATGGTGCATGCATTTTTCTAGTCACATATATGCTGTAATATTGCTGTATACACCTTCCTGTTATAATAAGCAGTGTGTCCTTTATGCATTTCGATGCTCCATTATGCATTCAGATAGATGTGAAAGCAATGTCACTCACATTTTATATATATATATATATATATATATATATATATATATATATTTTTTATATATATATATATATACACACATATGAAAGGCCTCAGAAATACCTCACAAAAAGAATCACAGGCCTAAAGCAGATGCCTTATGCTGACAGTCTAAAGAAACTCCAGCTATACTCTGTCGCATATTGCCTACTCAGAGGCAATCTCTGCCTAACATACAAGGCCATGTCAAACCAGGAGTTGTTGGACTTGCTAAACTTAAAGAAAGCCCAATCCCACCGAGCCACATGCTCCAGGAATCTTAACCTTGTCATCATGATGAATAGAACATGCTGGAGGGATAGGGTCCATACTGTGGAATAGGCTGCCCATACATGTCATACAGAACACCTCAATGGCCCTCTTCAAGAGGAACATTGACGATTGGATGGAAGTTAGGAAATTCACCCTGGGATCACATCAGTAGCCCTGCTAGACAGGGGTCCAAGAAAGTAAATATTTGTGGGAAGCAATAGCCAGGGAATCGTTATGGCTAGGCTTGTATAGGACCTAGGGTCAATAGCCTAGCACCTACCTATGAACCTATGAATCTATATATGAGCTTGTGCATGACTTCTTTGCTGCTGTATAGGCTGATAATAATATGGTCATCCTACACTTTCTTTCACAATTTTCAGTTTTTGTGTTGGTCACATACATTTACCTGCTTCTGTATGGCATGTAATGTGGATTCCATGTTGTGGCACAGTATATTGTATGTGTATTTCCTTAGCATACTGCTTGCATTATACCTTATTGCTAATACTTTATCTAATTCTTTGCAGCAATCTCTTGTTATACTATACATTGTGCTCTTTCTGTATTGTTCTGGCATTCTGTTTTGTCATTAACTTGGCTCTGTCCCTGTTTGTTTGCCTTAGTTATTGTATTTTCATTTTGTTGTGTTGTTTATAAACTATGTACCTGTGACACCCTTTATTCTTATTTTTGTACATTTTTGCTCTGAACTCTCTTCTCCAATTTTCTAGTCAGTATTATTGTTGTAAATTTTCTGTCCATTGATGTCATTGTTTTGTATAGCACTACACAACAGCCCTTTACAATAGCATTGTGTGCTTTAGCTGTGTTGTGTTGTTATATGCATTGTACATTAACAGCTGCTCTTACTTAGCTCGCATTGTGCCATGCTACCTTACATAATGTATAATATATTATGCAACCTTCTATTTGCCTTTGTGCAGCCTAGCTATTTGGTACTAAATGTTTTTTTGCTTTCTTTATGAATGCTAGCATGTGTCAGTATAAGGGATGTTCAAACACAGATCACTGTTGCAGTATCCTAAGCTATGTGGGTCTCATCTCCACTGCAACCAGCCAGCTTTACAAAGCTGAGGGCACCTTCCATGTACTGCATCTGTTAGAAGCTTGAGCAGAGCTCCACAAATGGACAGTGGGAGAGTGAAAAAGTTCATTTTTTTTGCCACCGAAGAGAACTCTGCTTCAGTGAACCTTGTGAAACTGTCAGTCATCTAGCGACCTACAATTTCTGAGCAGATAAATTCCCATTGATGCAAGCCTTCCACTTTTCTTTTATCTCCTGAGGAAAACTGGTATTTGTTTTGGCAAAACTATAGTTTTAGCTAGGAAACTGAATGCTTTGGGAATGTCATTACATTTCTAATACACATTTATATTTATGCTTATGCAAACTTTCTGAGAGGAAAAGTTTTACTTTTGACAAAAATTTTACTTACACTGTAATGGTGTGTGTGTTTGAGGCAAGATATTTTGTTTGTGGAGGACTGTTAGTAGTTTACTTATCGCAGGACCACTTGTTGTCTACCTTACATTTTACTGACCGGTCCAGACTCCATTCCCACTTTTGAAGTCTCTTCCTCAGCTTACCTATGGAGTAAACTCTGGTCTCCACAGTAGTACCTTCCCCTGCATGCAAAAAGAAGAAAGTTCAAAAGGAGTCTTCAGGTGTCACTCTGGCTCCTATTCTGCACCAGCCACTATTGGGTGACTCAGTTCTCATCACTTCATGCTCCTCAGACTGCCCATATTTTTCCCCACTCCTCTTAGTGTAGCTTTTCAGCTACCAAAGACTGCAAGATAGCTACAAACTCTGCAGTTGTAGAGATGCCCTTGATGTGGCAGATGAAGGGTCCTTGGCTGGGAAAGGGAAGTGAAAGCTGGGAGCAGTGTGTCTGTTATGATTTAGTCTCTTTTCAGCGACAGTGTACTTAGAAAAACTTTCAATTTCCTGTTTCTATTTCTATGGCTAGGACATATTTATTGCAATTTGCCAAGGAAATTAATGATGCTTTTTCTTTGGCCTCTAAATCTTCAGGCAAGAAAAGAGAAATAGGCCTTTCTGTTTCTGATAAGGAATTGCATTCAGAACAGACACTGTAGGGTTGGTTATACTCCCAACAATTTCTTATCAGTGTGAACAGCCTGATTGTGAGAAAAGTATGCCATCAGGTTTCTTGATGAAGAGACTTTTTTTACTAATGCTTCATGTAAGACAAACTTTTTTTTTTTGGTGGGACTAGAGTGAAGTTCCTGTTGCATAAAAATGTATTATGATTTATTAGTTAAGAGACGTCTAAAGCTACAGCAATCCCTCCTTGCCTACCTTAGAGAATGATTTTCTCACATCTAGCTTACCTAATGGTCAACCTCCTGCTCCCAAGAAGCCTGGCACATTATACAATGTACCTTAGACACAAAAGTGCCCAGTTTTTAATCGTAAAGTAGACCCAGCAGTTATTTCTCTATCCAAATCTGCTTCTGTTTAACAGGTTACAGCTGCTAACCCCATTCTCCCTGACAAGGATAGGAAAGCAATGGATGATAAACTGGGTTAGAAAATGAATGTGTTAAAGTTTTTATTGTAATCCTTTGAGGACATGCAGAAGTTATTGGTAACCCTTCCTTCTTCTGAGGTAAATAATTTATTAAATGTTTCATTGACAGTTGTTCCACCATGTTACTAAGCACGTTTTATAGTGGCTTATGATGCTGCTGATTCTTTCCCCCAGAACAGCTGCTTCTGGATCAGTTTTGAGGGGGATATGTTTGGCTTTGTTCTCAAATATTCCTGGTGATGTTAAACCTCAAAGTTCAAAGTCTTTTTGTCCCCTCTGCAGCTAAGGTGTTTAGGTGGTGTGATGAAAGGGAAAAACTAATTCAAGGAGTGTTTCAGATTTTTCAACCCTTCTTTTTCAGAGCAACTAGTAATTTCCCCTTCTCTTCAGCTCCTTTCTCCAATAAGCATTTCAACCAGCTAGGAGACATTAAATGGGATTTTAAAAAGGAATGGTAAGGAGGTTCTGAAAAGAAAGGAAAATTCTCTAAAAACCATAAACAATCCTCTCGGTCAGTATGACTGTCCAATTGTTTAGGCTAGCTCCACCCTGGTAGCCTTTCTGTGTCTGTGGATTTCACCTTTCCTTGTGGCATGAGATTGTTTCAGACAGCTGGTTACTAAAGTAATCCAATGAGAGGGATTCCATTCTATCCAGAGGACCAGATCTCACTCTTTCCTCCCGTCTTGCAAACAGGATGTCTCACAGAGTCATAAAACTTGTGTCCACCAATCTCCTAGGCAAACCTTGCTATATACAAGAATTTTTCTAGTTCATAAAATTGAAGGATACTGAAGGCCTGTACTGGATCCTTCTTTTCTAAACCTTTTTGTCGGGATTCCAAAGTTAAAGATGTTATCTCTTCAGTCTCTTATACCTCTAGATCCCCTGTAGATTTCATGGTAAAACTGGATCTAAAGGATGCTTATAAGATTTGCTGTACCTGGCTTACATTATCAGTTATTTGTTTTACCCACTGGACTTTTCACTGCAAGAATGTATTTGTCAACTGTTCAGGAACTTCTACTCAGTTTTAGTTTTGAAAGAAATTTTCAGAAGTCTCCTTTCAGTCATTCTCACAGAATGATTTTCCTGAGTTATTTGTTAGACTGCATTGAGAATAGCTTTTCTTCCTTCATACAATGTAGACGTTTCAATAGTTCTTCCCAAATTTCTCAAGTCAAAACCATGCATCTACAAAGGAATTTCTCAGGATTCTGGGGTATATGGCATTGATGATTCTTATGTTTCTACTGGCTAGACTACACATAAGGAAAATACAGTGGTATCTGAGTTCATTCTGGGACTCAGCTTCTACTCATTTTGATAGTGGATGGACCACATGGCTTCGAATCCAGGTCTTCTATTCTCCCTTCTTACCACCTCCAGTCAGTTGCCACAGGTGTTTCAGCATTGGATTGGGGAGATATTTCAATAAGGGTAACAGTACAAGCTCTGTGGGATCCTGTAGACAGACAGACAAAAGCACAAAAATATCATGGAGATGTTGGTAGTTATCAATGCTTTGAAGGCCTTGAATCATCTCTGGTGTCCAGGACCTCTGCAGGTATATACAGAATAAATAAACATGGGAGTATCAAGTCTTATCCTCTTTACAAACTTGCTATGAAAGCCTGGTAGGCAGCAACTCTGCTCAATTTGACTCTTCAGGATTCATACTTTACATCAGAGCAAAATACAAGCTCAACAGAATCAGGATAAACTCCCACAAAAAGAAACTTCATCTGGAGGTCTTTCAACAATTGTTCCAACTGTGGAGAACACCTCAAGTAAATCTGTTTGCCTTCCTTCAGAACAGACAACAAAAGAAATTTTATTCCAGGACTCCTTACAAACAGACCTGGAAGACATGGTTTCTCATTTCTGTTTAAGAGAATATCCCTCTATGCTTTTCCATCCTTTCCACTAATATCCAGAGTTTTTCTAAAGATCCAGAAGGACTTTCCAAAGGTTGTCGTGGTTCTCCCTTCTTCTTAATTTGGCTAATGGTAATTACCACAAGCTTCCCCAGATACTGGATTTATTCACTCATGACAGAGGGTGTTTGATAAACCCTAATCTAAAAATACTTCATTCCTGAATGATATAATTTCAATAGCTTTTGGGCACATTATTCCTGAGGATGTGCAGCAGGTACTAAGGAATGTCAGTAAATATGCTACTAGAAGATTATATACGTGCAAGTGGAAAAGACTTTCTAGTTGGTGCCAATCAAAGAACTAAGATCCTCTTCAGACACAGTTGCCTCTGTTTTTTTATTATTTGTGAGAGTTACTGTCCAATAGCCTTTTATATTAATTTATCAAGTTACAGTTGTCTGTCATTTCTGCTTATCTGCCCCTGGATCCCTCTTTTTAATAATGCTGAAGTTTAACAGTTTTTGAAAGGGGTGTTACATGCTCAACCACCTAGGAAACGGGTGGCTCTTCCTTAGGGTCTGAAGTTTGTGCTTTAGAAGCTTACTCTGTCTCCATCTGACCCAGCTTTTGAGGCTGAATTGAAGTTCTTAACATGGAAGATTGTTTTACTCTTTGATCTTATGTCTGCCAGGACAGCATATGAGTTACAATCTCTTAGGCAAATCAAGCTACCTTGTTTTCTGCAGATACAGGGTTTACTTGAGAATACATCCCACTTTTATACCTAAAGTAGTCTTAGAATTCACTTTATGCCAGACTATTAATCAGTTTTCTTTCCTGAAACTAAGAACAAGGAATGTCCACAGGCAGCTCAGATACTACCTAGACAAGAAGAAAGGACAACCAGTTTCAAAGCATACCATTTCCATATGGTTATCTCATGCTGTTTGTAGAATGACCAGTGGAGATAGAGATTGCAAGTTATCAGCGGTTTATTGTACAGCCAACATGAATTCACCTGCATGCACATTCATGACTTGCACATAACTTAACATCGACCTCTCCCATGTGCTTCTTTAAACTACAGTAGCTGTCAAGGTACAAACAATCCTTGTTCTACATCCTCCCTCTTTTACTTTGTTCTTAATTTCAAATACATGAACAAATTTTATTTAGCATTTTCTTTAAACACATTCCAGAATTAAACATCATATTAGCAGTTCAACATGGCCACTCCGATTTCAAGTCTATTTTACAGTATATGTTTAGGATTAGGTTTGCAGAACCTCCCTGCCCTCGTCACATACAGATTTTGATTTGAACTAGAAACAAGGACTGTCCTTAAAAGTTTATTTGGTACTGAAGCATCACTTTATATTTCCGAACCGTTTGAATAAGGCAGTCTGTCTTCTTTGAAGCAGATTGCTTATCAATTCACTTGAGGAATTGGAATCACCAGTACAATCAGTCTGTTTTGGTTTTGGTTCTGGGACAGGCAAAATGAGTCTGTGATTTCTCCTGTAGTCTACTCCTTTGGGCTGAATTATATAGGACCATGGTTCAGCAGAAATGTCCTTCCCAATACTTACACAATCGTGGCCTTTTGAAGTCTACATTCGAATGACTTCATCTTGCAGCAATGGGTGAAGAGGTCTGCTGGCTTTGTCATAGCATAATTTTTGTGAACGATGCTTTTTTGATAGTTGAGCTTTGACTACCTTATTACTCTTTTAGGTAGGCAGTAACAGATGTTTGCTAAATGGAAGAGTCATTCTTGTTTGTCTTGGCATCTGTTTTTGAGCTGATGAACTAAGTGTTTGGTCAAGAGGAATGTTTCGAAGGTTTAGTAAATTAAGTAATACATCAGTTTCATCTCTTTTGGACTTTTCCATTAAGTGCTTTGCCCTGCAAACTACATGCTCAGCCAGACCATTAGCTTGTGGATGTTCAGGACTGCTGATTATATGAATAAAGTCAGCAAAGTATTTAAACCGGTCACTAGTGAATTGTGCACCGTTATCCGAGATGACTTTATGTGGGCTGCAGTGGACTGAGAAGTGTCTTTTTAGTTCTGCAATTACTGTGTCAGATGTCAAATCATGGAGTAAGTTGACTTCAAACCATCCGGATTAGGAAACAACTAGGACCAGGTAGTGCTGACCATTCCACTTGAAAATATCCACTGCTACTGCTGACCATGGTAAATCATGGGTTGAATGTAAATGAAGAGATTATTTTTGCTGATGTGGTTTATAGTTATTGCAAACTGAACATGCAAAATCTCTCTTTCAATATCTTTGGACATTGAAGGCCAGAACACAAAGCCTCTTGCTCTGTTTTAGTTGATTCAGTGCCTGCGTGGCCTCTGTGCAGAATTTGTATATAGTTCTTTTGCAATGATTTAGGAACTACTACATGTGGGCCTTTCATAATGATGCCATCTTCTACTATGAGCTCATCCTTAAATGGGAAATACTGATGAATTTTCAGGTGAAAAACTTGTTTGATGGGTTGGCCAGCCTTGGTTGGTGATACCCCTCAGTTTTTGAAGCAATGGATCTTTAGCAGTGTGATTTCTTAACTCATCAACCCATGATTATGAAATGTGTTTGAATTCCATGACTTCAAAATCAGCTGTCTCACTTTTGTGTTGTTCTGTCATCTTTCTAGGGGGTGCATGACAAGGTATCAGCAAGATACAGGTGTTTGCCCTTCATGTAGACAATAGTAAAGCTGTACTTTTGTAGCTTTAACATCATGCATTGCAGTTGGGCTGGGGCTGTGTGTATCAGCTTGTTCAAAATCATTTCTAGTGGCTGGTGATGTGTTTCAATCTGGACTGGCCTTCCTTATTTATAGTCATTGAATTTGAAACATGCAAACACAAGACCAAGAAGTTCTTTTTCGATTTGGGCATAGTGCATCTCTATTTGAGTCAGGATATGAGATGCATATACAATTGAAATGCCCTCTTGAAGACATGCTGCACCAAGTCCATACTGACAGACATCACTGGAGAGTGTCACAGGCTTATGGACATCATTGTATCTTAGTGTGGGTTGACTGGTAATTCTCTTTTTCAAAGTATCAAACACCTCTTGGTGCTGTTCAAACCACAACCATTTTATATCTTTACATGTCAGCTCAAGCAATGATGCAGAAAGCTCACTGAGATTTAGGATGAATTTTCCCAAATAATATATCATATCCAGAAAACGCTGTAAATATGTAACATTCTCTGGGACTGACATTTCACTTATTGCTGTTATCTTTGATGAATCTGGCTGTAGCCCTGAACTTGTGAATATGTGACCAACGTAGTTGACGTTTTTCAGTTTGAATTTACATTTTAAAGGATTTAGCTTGAGGGTGACCTCACGTGCATGGTCTAGAGCTTTCCTGAGATTTCTGTTATGTTCATTTTCACCATTGTCTCCACCAATAATGTCATCCACAATAGCTTGCTGGAATACCTCACTGGTGGAACTCATTCCAAATGGCATTCTTAGGAACCTATATCTCCCAAATAGTGTGCTGAATGTTGTTAATAAAGAAGATTTGTAATCCAGCCAGATTTGCCAAAAGGAGTTTTTGGCATCTAAAACTGAGAAAACAGTCAAATTTGGCATCAGTGCTGCTGCCTTCTTTACTGTGCACATTGGATGATGTGGACATTTGATGGCTTAATCTCTAGGATCAATGCATATCCGAATGTTATCTGAGCTTTGCTTGCGGGCTGCCACCATGGATGATACTCATTCAGTAGGCTCTGCCACAGGAGTAAGAACACCAAATCATCCTGTCTAAATCTGCTTTTACTTTACTTTTCTAAACATACTGGAAAATATTAAGATAGAACCAAACACCCTAATACTGGGTGATTTTAACTACCCTGCCATTAACTGGGAAAACTACTCATGTCCCAACACCTTTGCGCAACGGTTCTTGGAATTCATAAATTCCAACGCCCTGGATCAACTAATTCATAGTCCCACCAGGGGCTCCAATATCCTAGACCTGGTCATTACCAACATGGGAAATCAATGCTCCATACCTATGGTCACCCCTCGTTAGTCAGGTCTGACCATAAGCTAATCACCCTTAACATCCACATCCCACCCCCCCCCCCCAGTAAAGAAACCACCATAAAAAACTTCTCCAAAGCCAACTTCATGCTACTCAAGTCAGAAGTGACAAACTTCATGACACCCATGCAGACGGGAATTGAAAGTTCAACTGCTGAATCCTACACTAAGGCACTGTACGAGCACATCCACTCATGCATGAATCGTGCCATCCCAAATAGAACCAAAATGCTCTCATCCAAAAAAAGGAAGCCAATCTGGTGGTCCCCTGCCATAAACAAACTTTACAACAAAAGGAAGAAACTTTTGCAGAAAAGAGGAAAATCCCAGGATGCAAAAAACTCCCTTACTAGCCTCAGTAAGAAACTGAGATGCCTCATAAAATCCTCCAAAGCTAGTTACGAAAATAAAATTGCCAAAGATTCCAAAGACAACCACAAAGCATTCTATAACTATGTCAAGAATCTAAATGGCAATGCTCAGATCTGCTCTGAGCTAAAACAGAATGGCATTAAATATACTGATCTGAAGGATATTGCCAATATCCTGGCAGATCGATTCAGTGCCAACTTCACCCCCTCTCACCCCTAAATGGCCCATCTCAATACCGGAAGATTGCCAAATTCCAGTAATAACGGCCACACAGGTACAAAATGCACTCTCTAAAGCCAAGAATACAGCATCCATGGGACCAGATGACATCCCGGGCTGTGTACTACATGAACTACAATATGAACTGGCACCTCACCTAAGTGTCATGTTTAATCATAGCCTCACCTCAGGTTTCGTGCCCACTGAGTGGCGCAGAGTTACAGTTATCCCAATCCACAAGGGGGGATCCACCTTGGATCCCGGAAACTACCGTCCCATCAGTCTGACAAGCCTTATCTGCAAGGCCATGGAGCGTATTATCATGGAACCTATAAACAAAGACATTGGCAACCTTCAAACACTGGACCCCACCCAGTTTGGGTTTGTGAAGGGCCGATCTTGTCTCCTGAACCTGATTGACTTCTTTGAATCAGTCTCCAGAGCCATGGATAAGGGTAAGGTGGTCCACACAGCCTATCTAGACCTTGCCAAGGCCTTTGACACCATCCCCCACTCTGGAATCACAGATAAACTTACTAAGTTGGGCATTAATCCCTATGTCACCAAATGGGTTGCTAAATGGCTTACTGATAGAACCCACACTGTAAAAGTAGCCGACTCCAAATCCAGCTCCAGACAAGTGACAAGTGGAGTATCTCAGGGTTCAGTCCTAGGGCCGCTCTTGTTTGGCATCTACTTCTCTGAAGTACAGGTCAACACTAAGGGACTCTGGCTAACAAAGTTTGCAGATGACTGCAAACTGGGAGCCATTATTGAATCCCCAAATGATGTGGATACTCTACAAAAGGGCCTTACAGAAACAGATGCTTGGTGCCAGAGCCATGGGCTCAAGCTCAATGCCAAGAAATGTATTGTTATCCCCTTTGGGAAAAAACATGTATCCATGAATTACCATATAGGTGGCAGTACACTAAACACAGAAAGTGTGATAAGAGACTTAGGGACACAGGTGGACAGTGGTCTCACCTTTGATAACCACATCGCCACAACAGTCAGGAAATCCTTCTATGTGGCACACCTCATCACAAAGGGCTTTTCATCCAGAAAAAAGGAGGTCATTGTCCCACTGTACTCATCCCTCATTAGACCCATTATAGAATACAACGCCCCATTTGGTATGTACCTCTCAAGACATCTGCAACAACTGGAAAGGCCTCAGAAATACCTCACTAAAAGAATCACAGGCCTAAAACAGATGCCCTACGCTGACCACCTTAAAAAACTCCAGCTATACTCTGTTGCATATCGTCTACTCAGAGGCGATCTCTGCTTAACATACAAGGCCATGTCAAACCCAGAGCTGATGGACATGCTACACTTAAAGAAATCCCAATCCCTCAGAGCTACACGCTCCAGGGAACTAAACCTTGTAATCACAATAAACAAAACATGCTGGAGGGATAGGTTCCTGACCCAGAGACTCCCCAGACTCTGGAATAGATTGCCCATACATGTCAAGCAGAGTGCCTCTTTGGACCTCTTCAAGAGGAACCTTGACGATTGGATGGGAGAAAGGAAATTCACCCCGGGGATCACGTCAGTCGCCCTGCTAGACAGGGGTCCAGGAAAGTAAATAATGTGGGAAGAAATAGCCAGGGAATTGATATGGCTAGGCTTGTATAGGCCCTAGGGCTGATAGCCTAGTACCAACCTATGAACCTTTACTTTGCATTGCTACCTAGATTTTGTATGCAGGTCTAACGACTGGGTATATCTCATAATTCAGCTTCATTGAATACGTAATTGGAAGTTTGCTAAGTTCAGCCTTGAAGATGTCAGCATATTCTTCAAAGATACATTGTGAAAAACTATCATTTTTGTTCATCTTCAAATGATGCAATTCTTTATTGAGCAAAATCAAACCCATTCTTATACTGTCTTCTAGGGCTAGTAAAGACTGTACATCTCTTTGAACTACATAGAATTGTAAATCATAATGGTTACCTGCAGAATGGAAAGGAAGGACTACAGCACCATTTGTCTGAATTTCTTCGCCACCATAAGCATCTAGTTTTGTATTCCTTGCTGGGTTGAGGATATCTCCAGCTTTTACTTTTGCATAAGCTTTTCCTTATATAGCATTACTTTTGGATCTGGTGTCTACTTTAAGCTCTACTGCCTTCCCATTAATTTGTACAGTACAAAATATTTCACTCTTTGCTGACAAGTCAGAGTCCACTGTGTCAGCTGTCTCGATGCATAGGACAAATAGGAGCTTCTTTCCACATGCTATTGACTGATGAACTCTACAACATATCAATAACTGGTGACCCGAACAATGAGTAGTACAGATATCATCTTGTGTAGTACCTACATCAAGCTGTTTTAAAAGTGCAATCAGTATAACTGAACACTCCATACAATATACTTGTGCTATTCAGTATATTCTTTATACTCTGTGCAATAATTGCTTTTCCACATTTGCAATATTTGATGAAGGTTGCTACCAGTGTTATAAAGGTATCTCAGATCTTCTCAGTCTTATATATATATATATATATATATATATATATATATATATATATATATATATATATATTTATATATATATATATATATATATATATATATATATATATATATATATGTTACTGTACTATGTCCTTGTTATTCTCTGTAGCTGTATGTGATGTATGCACGTGGAACCAAAGCAATGTAATTTCATTTAACTTGCACTGTGTGTGGGTCTGAATGACAATAACGTTTACTTTGACTTTGACTTTAAACCCGATCAACATAAAAAGTTTCATCCCTGCCATCAGAGTCTGCTACAGTCTCACTTTGATTCACTGTCTTTGAAATTTTATCATGAGTCTTTGCCGAGCTACAGAACCTTTTGAAATGATTCCACTTTTTGCATTTGTCAAACTGTTGACCATAGGCTGAACACTTCTCTTGTTTAGGTTCGGGACTGCCCGCACAATTGCGACAGTAAGCAATGATAGATGATGTGGCACAGCTCTTTGATTTACACTTGTGAGGCCATATTATCTTAGTTTTTTTGTTACACACTGTCAACATTCACAGCTGCAGATATTGCAAGCATACTAGAATGTTTTTCTGTGAGTTTGTGTATCTGACAAATTTCAATCGCTTTGCTCAACGTTAATTCACTATCATGTAGTAGAATTTTTCTTACTGTGTAATTATTAATGTGCCACACAAGGTGGTCTTTTATTAAATCATAGTGTATATCCCCAAATCTACGTCTTTGCTTTATTTCTTAAGTCCGTAACATATGCTTCCATAGTTTCACCAGGTTTTGGATTTCTCATATTGAATTTGTCTCTCCATCATTATATTCATTTGGGGGTTACACAGTTCTCAAAATGTATGCTTTAAACATTCTAGATCTTCAGGGGTCTCAGCCTATGCAATGACAAGGCAGTTTTCTCTCTCCTCTGCATAATCAGCAGGTGTATATACGAAAGAATGTTCTTGCTCGATAGCTTCTGAGCCTGCCAAATTGAGAAGTATAAATGCTTGTGTACATGCATCTTTATCTGAATGTGCAGCCGCTATGAAAATATCGTATTCTTGTGCAAACACATGCCGATTCTCTGTGACTTTGCCATCAAACACCAGCGGTTTGGGTCTGTGAAGTCCATCTGCCATGCCATCAAATATATTCCTTTACCTTTGCACTTGTCATTCGTTACACTCAGATGCTATTTAGTTGGCATCTTACTTCTGATACCATGTAGAATGAATAGTGGAGACAGAGACTGCAAGTTGTCAGCGGTTTATTGAACAGCCAGCATGAATCCACCTGCAAGCATATTCATGACTTGCACATAACTGAGCATGCATAACACCACCCTCTCCCATGTGCTTCCTTAAACTACAGTATGTAGTCTGGGTCTGAGTGACAATAAAGTTTACTTTGACTTTGACTTTAAACCCGATCAGGTACAAACAATCACTGTTATACACTACTGACTTTTGTTATAGTCACCATAATAGAACACCTCTAGGCAGGCTTACAGCACATTGCAGAAGGACTTTATCTTCTGTGCCTTTCCAGAAAGGGATGGACTGTAGAAGTATGGTAGAGGCAGCAAAATGGTCCTCGCTACACATTTTATAAAACACTACAAACTGAATTCCTTTTTGAGGTGCAGAACAGGATTTGCTAATGACATTCTCCAGGGGTCTAAGTTTATTGGCCTCTTCATTTTTTCCTTTTTCGATGGTAATCTACATGTATACGTTAGGGTATAGCAACAGTGAACTATGTTTGAACCTAATACAGTTTATATGTAAAACTTGCCTGACAAGTAGAGGTTCTAATAGATCACTATTGCAGTAGTCACCCCTCCCTCCAGTCTCCCTTTTCTTGCTTGATGCTTTTAGTGCTGCCAGAGCATGGATTTGTTCACCTTTTTTGTATATAGTTGCAGTTTGATATTTCTTCAGGGATCTTGCTTCCTTACTGGGCAAAAAATGATCTGATGCTTTTCTCATTCTAACAGTGCTTTTATGGAGTCGAGTGCATAGAAGGTGCCTATAACTTTGTGAAGCTGGTTGGTTACAGTGGGGGATGGACCAATGTAATTTAGGCTACTGCAACTGTGATCTATTACAACATCAACTGTTATGGTTAAGTTTTACTTACACAGCCGTACTTTCTTAACTATTTGTCAAATAGCAGTTCATTAAAATGGCATTCTCTAAAGTGATTTACAATAAATTCAATTAATAAAACAAATGAGCATAGAGAAACATTGTTTTTTTGCAGCAGAGTATTCCATTGTGCTCCATGTAGCTGGCCTCACTCAATTACCTAATATTTCATTGCATATCTCAAATTATTTTTTTAGTGAAAAGGCAGACCATATCATAGACATTTCATCTGTTTTTGTTTTGCTAATGTTTATCTGGCTTTGTGTGTGTGTGTGTGTGTGTGTGTGTGTGTGTGTGTGTGTGTGTGTGTGTGTGTGTGTGTGTGTGTGTGTGTGCGTGTGTGTCTGTGTGTGTGTGTGTGTGTGTGTGTGTGTGTGTGTGTGTGTGTGTGTGTGTGTGTGTGTGTGTGTGTGTATTAAGCAAATCAAGAGTGAAGGGAAACACTAAACTACTACTTAATCACCCTTTTCTTTTTACCCAGAGTTATGATATTTGAGGTCAACAGTGTGGTGGCACAGCCCCATATCGTACCTTGCAAAAACTACTTATGACCTTAAGCTTTTGTATACTGTTTTCAGTTCTGTTATATGACCAATTAAGCTGCTGTGTGTGTGAGTAGTTGAAAGCTTGCTTATGATTCACTGGATTTTGAAAAAATGAGATTGAATAAAAAAAAGTTTGCACCCATTCACTCCTCATTCTCTCTTACTTGAATTATTATTCCTAGGTCACACTACCTTGGGAATGAGTAAATTATTATTATACCATGACACCCCATTAATATTCCAAAACGTGCACGCTGATTGGCCAGCGTGCACGTTGTAAATCGACTTATACTAATGGAAAAAGGTCCGGTCGCCCGGACTTTTTCCATTAGTATAAGTCTCTTTTAAAACACTGTCTCGCTATGTTAAAAGAGTTTAACATAGCGACACAGGTTTAAAAAAAGCAACAGAGATCTCTGTTGCTTTTTTTAAAGCTGTCTCGCTATGTTAAACTCCTTTAACATAGCGACACAGTGTGTAAAAAGCAACGGAGATCTTGCTTTCTCCGTTGCTTTTTTTTTTAAACCTGTCTCACTATGTTAAATGGGTTTAACATAGCTAGACAGCTTTAAAATAAGCAACGGAGATCTCCGTTGCTTATTTTAAAGCTGTCTTGCTATGTTAAACCCATTTAACATAGCGAGACAGGTTTTAAAAGTAACAGAAAGCAAGATCTCCATTGCTTTACTGTTCGCTATGTTAAACGGGTTTAACATAGCGAGACAGCTTTAAAATAAGCAACGGACATCTCCGTTGCTTATTTTAAAGCTGTCTCGCTATGTTAAACCCATTTAACACAGCAAAACAGTAAAAAGCAATGGAGATCTTGCTTTCTCTGTTACTTTTTTTTTTAAACCTGTCTCGCTATGTTAAATGGGTTTAACATAGCTAGACAGCTTTAAAATAAGCAACGGAGATCTCCGTTGCTTATTTTAAAGCTGTCTCGCTATGTTAAACCCATTTAACATAGCGAGACAGGTTTTAAAAAAAAAGTAACAGAGAAAGCAAGATCTCCATTGCTTTTTACTGTTTCGCTATGTTAAATGGGTTTAACATAGCGAGACAGCTTTAAAATAAGCAACGGACATCTCCGTTGCTTATTTTAAAGCTGTCTCGCTATGTTAAACCCATTTAACACAGCAAAACAGTAAAAAGCAATGGAGATCTTGCTTTCTCCATTGCTTATGGCCACAGCTCTGATGTACTGCGTAGGCATGCGCAGTACATCAGAACTGCCGCAGATACCAGACAGCTGCGGAAGGGCAGCAAAGAGGCATTATACAATGCCATTATTTAAGAAAAGTAATTATTTATTTTCTTAAATAATGTCATAGTATAATAGCAATAACCCACTTCTGGGTGTGGGTAATGCGGGATTTACCCACGGTTGTCTTTGTTTGGTCCCTCGGGCTTCGTCCTTGGGACCAAACCACGCCAACCGTGGGTAAATCCCGCATTACCCACACCCAGGCGTGGGTTATTGCTATAATAATTCCCAATCTTTGGAGCTGTGTGATATTAGAAAAGTAATATATAACTGGCATGGGGGTGCAGGGGGCTTAGTTCTGTTGAAAAATAAAGTTTCTAGGTGCTGATATTTTATATTTTCTTGATTCAGCAAAATACCATTTAGTAAATTAGTTTGATCAAATGCCATTCAGCTCCTAACTATGAACTGTTTCATGTCAGTTTTCTGTTAGGATTACTTGAGACACAATGATGCCGCACAGTTTTACCTTTGGCAGGTCCTCTGTGATATTGTAGCAGGCCATTTCTCTTACAAGTAGAAGAACTGTACTTAAGATCAGAGATATTTAAATTACAGAATAAAAAGTTAAATTTACTAAATATAAAGTATATCATTTGGAATCTTCAAAACAAATGTGCAATTTTTAACACAAATTGCCCTATTCCACAAGATAACCACTGCTAAAAAAGAAATTGCTGGCCATTCAGCACTCGCATGGCACTTTTCTTTGATGACCTGTTGTAATTTGATGTTACTGACCTTGTGAATGGTCCCATGTCTGCAGTAAGGAAACAGTCAGGAGCCTACAACTCAAAAAAATGCAGATGAATAGAGATGGAGCTTCTCGAACAACAGAAAGTTGATCACTGAGTGTATTTAAGCAAGACTCATTTTGGTTCAGCTAGGGTCCCTGCAGAAAATCAGCTGACAGCTCATATAGAGGTTTTTCTTTTCTAATATCCTATTTTTGCTATCACAAAACTATATAAAGTGTCTATTATCTTCCTGTCCATTAGTCTATATTATTATGTACATAGATAATCTATATTATGTACCTAAGCATGTGATCAAGCTAGTTTTTGTACATATCTGAATGGGGAAGCAGTAATCTAGTGTATTTAGCATACAGCATTATATGGAAAATGTTAAAAATGTTAAGAAGATGTCAGGTTCAGTTTGTGAAACTGATGAAGTATGGCTAGAAATTCAGTGGAAAGCGAATCTGAAGTACAACCCTGAGTAATTTCAGATATATCTTTTAAGAAAAGATAATCTCTACCATAAATTCAAAATTCACAACAAATATGAACATAGTAGAAATATGCTTGATCATTTCTGTCCAGTTTTTATTGACATAGTTGGCTGTACTTTCAGCATATTTAATCTGGTAATATAACTCCTCCGCCAGACACATATGAGTTACCACACTTTGTTCATCAGCATGTGGAGTAAAATATTTCTAGGCCATGCTGTCTTCTCTTCTCATCAAACACTGATACCAGTTTAAAAAGACAGTACATTTCAGGGTAAGTCTTCAGCATATTCCAATCAGCTGACTATGTGGTTTATTCAAACAAAGATGTGTACATATACACATGTTTATTCCAACCTAAAAACATAAGGATTTCATTTGTTCTGAGCTGTCAGTTTTTATTTATGTTGATTCTATTTCATCACACTCCTTGCAGAAACAGATTAACACCTCCTCACGTCCAGAAATTATTTCACACGTACACAACTACTAAACTAAAATAAACCTTTCATTGTCCTTAGGATCTGTACACAGACTCTCAGTACCACTACCACTCAGATAATTTCTTAGGCTGAGGTACAGAGAAGGGAAGGCAGCTGATGCATCATTTAGGAACCATCAATGTATTCCTCACTTTAAGTGGAGGCATCATGCATCAGTACATTTACTGAACCTGGCAAAGTTGTTTAGATCATGGTGCTTTTTACAACTTTATTTGCATTAGTGCTGGACTACAGGCTGTCTAAATGTTGACAATCATGTGAATATGTGCAGGCATAGCAATAAAGATAAGAATAAAGATATATATAAAAGCAAAGATATTTTATACGGAATTCAGGCAGTAGCAATAATGCAGCTCATATGACCACATATTCAATGCTAATAAGCCTCAGAATGTAAACCAAAGCCACACTGCTACCATCCCTGCAGATTTTACTCCATGAGAAGTTATTTCCCAGGTGCAAATTATTAAAAACCTAGTAGTCAAATCTAAAGTCTTAATAAATTGTATAAATACATCATAGCCACAGATGATCAATAATAAACTGTTAAATGTGTCATAAATGTTTGAAAGAAAACTAATGAAAATGTGTGCTGTTAATTGTTAGTCCAAATTATGTGCATTTAGAGTCTAAATATGTGCTTGCATTCTGTGCTCAGTGGATACTACAAGACTGGGGATTATTATGTCATCAAATGGCCGTACCCCTTGAACTGACACCTCACAGCCTTTCTTTAGGTTAAGCATTTCTGCAGTAATGAGAAAATGGCACTGATCATGGAGGCCTAGGATCACAGGCTGAATGCATCCAGTAATACATTAAAAACAGCATAAACACTGAAATAAGCAATACAGCAAGTTCAAAAACTGAACACTGAAGTATATGATTTCAAAGCACAGGAGGACTGATGAAGGACATGACAATTAAGTAGTATACAAGCAGATAATAACAGAACAGAAAAAAACAAAGCAATAAGTAACAGTCTAAGGGGAGTACACCTCAACAAATAATAATACTCAGAGCTAAAAATAGTATGCAAAAAATAATTAAAAATAACCAAGAAACCAAACAAACAGATATAATAAGGTGAATTCAAGATGCAATAAAATAGACTACCAAAATAGGAACAGGAACCATATAACTCCACAGACAAAAACAATGGTATAATTTGGACTAACCAGATTGTATTACATTTGGCACTGCAGAGAATGAATTCCTAATAAAAGGCACAGTTCACATTTCATGCAGGAATGGGAAGCGTTTGAGTAGTTTTAATTGCTGGAGTTTAGGACCATAGAGAAGAAAAAATTTAATTTTTAAAGAAAGATATGCATTTTACCCTTTTAACAGGGCTACTGTGACAGGGCTTTAAATCAATTATGTAGTAAGGTATTCAAGAAAGCATGGATACTAACCCCAGCCCCATCTACACAGCAAATTAGCAAATACAGACAGCTTTCTTATAACCTCCATTCCCAACAGTTTCTCCTAGAGCAAAAAAGGTACAGAGATGGTTCTATATGATGTTTTTGGATGCAGATATTAATACTGCAGCAAAGATGGCCTTAGGTAAAATGGAGCATCGGGCAAAGGGATCTCTGATGCCCCCTCTGTCTACCTCTTTCCCATGTACCCCCAGGAGTCCTCCCTTTCACCTCCACTCCTATCCTTGCCACCCTAAGCCATCCGGATTGCTTCTTTCTTGTTTTCTTTTTTCTATGTCCACATTTTTGACAGAGTTCAAGATGTTTTGAGAGGCATTTAGGAACTTTGTTCATCCTTTTTATCTGATTTTGGACTGAACAAAAATTGTGAGTAAGGAAAGAAAGTCATTTTCACACTTTGTCTTACTCTTCATTTTTTTCTCTATCATTTCATAAACACAAAATGACGAAAGTAAAGTTAACTAAGCAGGGGATCTGGGGATCACTAAACCTCCAGAAGCCACTTGGTTTGAGTTGCTCTGAAGTGCATTTTAGAATATTTTTCAGCCTTAACTAATGCAGAGGACTAACTCTATGAAATGATTCCCTCAGCCTCCATTTGCCTACTGTGTGACTCAAAGCAAGTCACTAAACGAGGCAGCCCTCTGGGACAAATGAGAATGTGGCAATTCTCCTTGATGGTGTCATTGACTGTATGCCTAGGAGTGATTACCTATAAACATTTTGAACAAATGATGGCCAGAAAAAAAATCATGACCTAGAAAATAAATTAGGTCTTATATTTTCTTTCAAGTAAAAAATAAAATCATGAGCTAGAAAAGAAATTAGATCTTAAATATTTTCTTTCAAGTAAGAAATAGGTTATGTCCAATGCTTAATGTCAAAAGCTGACAATATAGTAGCCCTCAAACACCTGAGAAGACAGATGCTTATAAAGATGTCTAAATCATTATCCAGAAATAATGCCTTCATTCTTATCCCCCATCAAAAAAGATTGTCATCTTCCTCTCTTAGATTGGGATGAAAGCAGAACAGATGGCCAAAGTCATACATTTCAAATTGTTGCTATCATCTATATCTATATCTATAGCTATATCTATAGATAGATATGTACTACATGCCTCCTAAACATTCCCCAAGATTCAGCAAGCTCTGCACCATGTGCAGAAATAGTGCAAGAGCAGCTGCACGCAATATGGCCGACGAGCAATCCAGGAACAAGCTCCCGGGATGTGCACGAGTGCTCCTACACTATTCCTGTATGGACACCACTGTTCTATGCTAATTACCCCATTTTCTGGTGAAAACCATGCAAATCAGGTGAATTAGCGATCCAGGAAGCAGGCAGTCATCTGTGCAGGAATAGTATTTGGTTACTAAATGGAGGTATGACAGCTACAAAAATAGCATGTATTCAATGTAGTAGGCATGCCAATGGCCAAATATATGGCCATTGGCATAGGAAATAGTTTCAAGATTATAAAAAATAACTTTAATTTTTTTTTGGCCAATTTCGGCCGTTTAAACATAGGGCAGCGGTGTGAATGGGATTGGCTCGAAAATAAGAAAAAAAGTTGGAAATAAGCTTTTAAACCCAAATCAGCATTTTGCTGTGATAGTCAATGGAATGCATAAAGCAACAATATCAGGGAATAATGGTTGCTAAGGGGGATGGCTCAGTGTGAGTGCAGTAACTATGAATTAGCATTCTGTTTTATGCAAATGAAGGGATTCCTCTCAGTGTTAGCTTGCACCCAACCATGTAGGTGCAGCAACACCATGGTATAAGTATAAGAGGTAGATTATCTCATAGAAAGCCTATAATTGCAAAGTACCTTACTAAGGTAAGGAAAAACAGCTCTT
Organism: Protopterus annectens; assembly: GCF_019279795.1. Taxonomy (NCBI): domain Eukaryota; kingdom Metazoa; phylum Chordata; order Ceratodontiformes; family Protopteridae; genus Protopterus; species Protopterus annectens. The sequence continues at coordinate 131,351,130 of NC_056740.1, forward strand.
GTAATTTACAAAAAAAGCACCAAACCAGGCATGTCCAAGGGTTGGTTATTTCTCCTGTCCACCTGGTGAATCTAGGCATACTGCGACAATGCAGCAGTTGCCTCATGTACACAGACAGCCCTCTTCTCCTACCACCCAACACTGCAACCTGCGAGAGATGCACTTACATAGCCAAACTGGAAGCAAAGCTCTCTCCACCCAAGATTGTGCTAGACAGTCAAGAGGAGAAGGTTAACACCCAAACTATACCTCAAGCAACACATAGCCCTTCTAAACCCACACCACCAACACCCTCAAATAGCAACACTAAACCCTCATATGTTGAGGCCCTTAACAGTAATGTGCCCATGCAACAAGGACAGCCAAAGCTGAAATGTAAACACCAGTCACAACCAAAGTGTCACATAGCTCACAACACCAGTGTGTCACCCAACAACAGCCCCTAAGGCAAGACAATGTACCCAGCACTTTAGTCATAGGTGACTCTGTAGTCAGGCACACTGATGTCCCACTCATCAGGCTGAACAAAGAGAAAATTACAGTCAGCTGCCTGTCGGGTGCCAGGATCCACCACATAATGCATGCACTCAAGTCACTCCACAACAAGTACAAATATGACTCTGTCATTGTCCATGTTGGAGTGAATTGACTTGAGATGTACCTCCCTGGACTACATGAAAAGAGACATGAAAGAGCTCTCGGATCATGTGGCTCAGACAGGTATGACCCTAGCTAGCCCTGCCTTCACCTAGAATAATACCACAGTATAAGGGACAAAATGATTGACCTCAACAATTGGCTAAGCTTCTGGTGTCATTCAAAGGGGATCCAGTATCTGTCTGCCTGGGACAACATGATTGACAGACCCCAATGCTTTGCCAGAGATGGTCTGCACTTATCGCCCCTGGGATTCAAGTTACTGGCTAAGGCACTTGGCACCCCTATAGTGCCTTTTTTAGACAAAGTTAAAAAGACAAAACCACCACCATAACAGGTAGAAGCATGCAAAATCTGAAGGTAATGTTACTCAATGCTAGAAGTCTAAACCTCAAAATGCACTCTCTCGAGGCACTCCTAAAAATGGAGAACATCAATATCTGTGCAGTAACTGAGATCTGGTTAAAGGCTCCAGAGAGCACCCCTGCAATACCAGGCTACAACTCTTACCACACTTTTCGGCCACCAAACCAGGGCCGAAACACTAAAGGTGGAGGAGTGTCCATATTCACCAAGGATATTCACACCACCAGGCTAGTTGCCCAATGCAATGCGTCTGAAATTCTCCAGCTGCAACTAAAACTAGGTAAAACTGCAATCCAAATTGTAGCCTGCTACAGATCCCCCTCCATACCCCAAGATTCTCACTACACCTTTCTAAACATACTAGAAAATATTAAGATACAATCAAACACCCTAATACTGGGTGATTTCAACTACCCTGCCATTAACTGGGAAAACTACTCATGTACCAACCCATTTGCCCAACAGTTCTTGGAATTCATAAATTCCAATGCCCTGGATCAACATATCCATAGTCCCAGCAGGGGCTACAATATCCTAGACATGGTCATTACCAACATGGGAAACCGAAGCTCCACACCTATGATCACCCCTTCGTTGGTCAGGTTTGACCATAAGCTAATCACTCTTGACATTCACATCCCTCCCCCACCCCCCAGTAAGGAAATCTCCATAAAAAACTTCTCCAAAGCCAACTTCATGCTACTCAAGTCAGAAGTGACAAACTTCATGACACCCATGCAGACGGGAACTGCAAGTTCGACTGCTGAATCCTACACTAAGGCACTGTACAAGCACATCCACTCGTGCATGAATTGTGCCATCCCAAATAGAATCAAGATGCTCTCCTCCATAAAAAGGAATCCAATCTGGTGGTCCTCTGCCATAAACAAACTTTGCAACAAAAGGAAGAAACTGTTGCAGAAAAAAAGAAAATCCCAGGATGCAAAAAACTCCCTTACCAGCCTCAGTAAGAAGCTGAGATCCCTCATAAAATCCTCCAAAGCTAGCTACAAAAATAAAATTGCCAAAGATTCCAAAGACAACCACAAGTCATTCTATAGCTATGTCAAGAATTTAAATAGCAATGCTCAGATCTGCTCTGAGCTACAACAGAATGGCATTGAATATACTGATCCCAAGGATATTGCCACTATCCTGGCAAATCGATTCAGTGCCAACTGCACCCCCCTCTCACCCCCTAAAGGGCCCATCTCAATACTGTAAGATTGCCAAATTCCAGTAATAATGGCCACACAAGTAAAAACTGCACTCTCCAAAGCTAAGAATGCAGCATCCAGTAGACCAGATGACATCCCAGGCAGTGTACTGCATGAACTACAAAATGAACTGGCACCTCACCTAAGTGTCATGTTTATTCATAGCCTCACCTCAGGCTTTGTGCCCACTGAGTGGCGCACAGCTACAGTTATCCCACTCCACAAGGGGGGATCCACCTTGGATCCTGGGAACTACTGCCCCAGCAATCTGACGAGCCTGATCTGCAAGACCATGGAACATATTATCATGGAACTTATAAACAAAGACATTGGCAACCTTCAAACACTGGACCCCACCCAGTTTGGGTTCATGAAGAGCCGATCTTGTCTCCTGAACCTGAATGACTTCATCAAATCAGTCTCCAGAGCTATGGACAAGGGTATGGTGGTCCACACAGCTTATCTGGACCTCACCAAGGCCCTCAACACCATCCCCTACTCTGGAATCTTAGATAAACTTACTAAGCTGGGCATTAATCCCTACATCACTCGATGGGTTGCCAACTGGCTTACTGACAGAACCCACACTGTAAAAGTAGCCGACTCCAAATCCAGCTCCAGACAAGTGACAAGTGGAGTACCTCAGGGTTCAGTCCTGTGACCTCTCTTGTTTGGCATCTACTTCTCTGAAGTACAGGTCAACACTAAGGGACTCTAGCTAACAAAGTTTACAGATGACTGCAAACTGGGAGCCATTATCAAATCCCCAAATGATGTGGATATTCTAAAAAGGGCCTTACAGAAACAAATGCTTGGTGCCAGAGCCATTCGCTTAAGCTCAGTGCCATGAAATGTACAGTTATCCCCTTTGGGAAAAAACATGTACCCATGAATTACCACATAGGTGGCAGTACACTAAACACCGGAAGTGTGATAAGAAACTTAGGGACACAGGTGGACAGTGGTCTCACCTTTGATAACCACATCGCCACAACAGTCAGGCACTCCTTCTATATTGCACACCTCATCAATAAGGGCTTTTCATCCAGAAAAAAGGAGGTCATTATCCCACTGTAGTCATCCCTCATTAGACCCATTATAGAATACAACACCCCGTTTGGTATGTACCTCTCAAGACATCTGCAACAACTGGAAAGGCAGCATAAATATCTCACTAAAAGAATCACAGGCCTAAAGCAGATGCCCTATGCTGACCATCTAAAAAAACTCCAGCTATACTCTGTCACATATCGTCTACTCAGAGGCAATCTCTGCTTAACATACAAGGCTATATCAAACCCAGAGCTGTTGGACATGCTACACTTAAAAAAATCCCAATCCCTCAGAGCCAGACGCTCCAGGGATCTAAACCTTGTCATCACAATGAACAAAACATGCTGGAGGGATAGGTTCCTGATCCAGAGACTCCCCATACTCTGGAATAGACTGCCCATACATGTCAAGCAGAGTGTCTGTTTGGCCCTCTTCAAAAGGAACCTTGATGATTGGATGGGAGATAGGAAGTTCACCCCATGGATCACATCAGTCACCCTGCTAGACAGGGTTCCAGAGAAGTAAATATTGTGGGAAGAAATAGCCAAAAAATTGTTATGGCTAGGCTTGTACAGGCCCTAGGGCCTAGTATCAGCCTATGAACCTATGAACCTATAAGGGGGAGTGTCATGAATGCTGTAAGCTTATTCGAGCTCTGTGGCCCATGTTTGCCCTTAGCTAAACACAGCTAAGGAAGGGGGGTGTCTGAGCCTGCCTAGCAGTGTTTACATTGCCTAAACAGGTGTGTGTGCCATGCACTGGATTTTAAACAAAAACAAAAACAGGAAATAGTAGCTTTGTTCACTTCTGAGCACTGGGTATGTGCGGTGCACCTCAGGGCTTAAACAGGAAGGCAATGGGAAGGGAAAACAACAGCAGGAAGGCAATCAAGGAGCACTAGCATAGGTGGCAGGTGAAATGTATCCGAATCACCCAATTACACAGGCAGCAGCCCAGCCCAGCACACTACTATAAACTATGCAAACACCGGTGTACACAGATGGGGAAATTTTCCTGACAAAACTAACAAAATGTTAGGGGCTGCTGTTGCTCTCATACATCCATATGTGGAAGAGACTGAGGGTGGTGTGGACGTGAATGCTGATGACCAGCCCACCGTAAGGAGTACGAGATGAGTGTACAGACCCAGGGTAATCTACCAGGGCCTACATGAGCTGGAATGCACTGAGGTAGTGGGTGCTATAGACTGCATGCACATGCACATCAAAGCACCACCCGGCACACGGGGTAGGGTCTACATAAACCACAAGGGCTTCCCCTTCATCAACTGCCAGGTTGTGTGCAATGTCTAGGGCATTATCTTGAATGTGTATGCTGGCAGCCCTGGAAGCTATCACGACTCTCACATTGGGCATACGACACAGCTGTGCCAGACATTTGCCAGTGGGGACATCCAACATGGCCACCAAGTGGGGGATGCTGGTTACGCACTAGATCCATGGCTGGTGACACCCATCAGAAATGCACACACTCCCGAACAAAACTCCATAATGAGGCACACGCACAAACCAGAATCATAATGGAGCATGTGTTTGGGATGCTCAAGTCACGGTTCCAGTG
>NC_056740.1:131361003-131371003 GCF_019279795.1 Protopterus annectens
CATGTAAAAGGACATGGCACCCTGTTCCATCCTTGCAGTAGGCAAATAAATGCTTACAGTGGCCCTTTTGCTATGCTCACCACTGGACGTCTGCAACAACTGTAGAGTCTGCAAATGTAACCCACAAAGGGAATACCATGCCTTACACACATGTCTTGTATGGCCAGATGTCACTAACTCCACTGAATACCTGTATCATGCTGTCAATATATGTGCAAGCACAACCTCAGTTCCATAGCCAGGTCTCAACAAATGAGGTCAGGAATGCTACATCAGAAGATAACAATCTGGCCACACCACATGCCCCAGAGACCTCAAATAGACTTCCACATGTCAAAGAACATACATGTGGGACATGTGCACAACCCAGACACTGTCCATGTTATGGAATATAGATCACATACATGGGAAGCAGTGTGCATCACTGGCCGCCCCCAGTAGTAACCCAGATAAATGGATGGTGAATACAATACCCACCCCTGGGGGGCACTCCAGGGACTACACCCCTGAGCCACAGTGGAGGCTATTGGCATGTGACCTGATGCCTAGGTATTCCCTTTGCCTAGCCTTTTACAGCCTTCAGGCCCATTCACCTACTACACACTTGTGAAGCAATGAACCTACGCATCTCAGTAGTGGCAAATGTGTTTGTATGTGTGTATTTGTGTGTGTGTGTGTGTGTGTGTGTGTGTCTGTGTGTGTGTGTGTGTGTGTGTGTGTGTGTGTGTGCGTGTGTGCGTGTGTGCGTGTGTGTGTATGTGTGGAGATTAATGATTTTGAAGCCATTCACACTCACTACACTTCCCATTGCCCTACTTTAGGATGTCTGCTGATGCCATTCACCTTGAAATAACCCTTTGGCCATGTTTCAGCCATATTAGATCTGTGGTGCTTGCAACAACTGCATAATACTGTAGTGTAACAAACTAGCTAGATAGGCATTCTAATCCTGGTCCTACCAACTGTGATAATGTGTGTGTTTCCCCGAGAGAGAGAGAGTGTGTGTGTGTGTGTGTGTGTGTGTGTGTGTGTGTGTGTGTGTGTGTGTGTGTGTGTGTGTGTGTGTGTCTTCACTGACACTTGCTTTTGTGGACATTCACACTTACTACACTTCCTTTACCCCTCCTTTAGTACTGTTGCTGATGTTACTCACCTTCAAAGATACCTTTGGACAGCTCTCCAAGAAGTAATCCCCATGGCGCATGCAATAACTGCGTAACACTATAATAGCAATACATAGTCAGGTTGGGGTTGGAACCTCAGTACTGGTAAGTGTGTGTTTGTGTCATCAGGATCCTGTTGGGGAGATTGTGTTATACCAGGATCCATTGCAGTGTGGGTTTTGCTACATCATTATATTGAGGAACTATATGTCCCAATGTCCACAAGGCCAACAGTTTTCAAACACTGTAGAGTAGTTGTAGACAATCCTCAGACATAAATGTGTACAGCCATGTGCAATTACTATGTGACAATATGGATTAGTAAACAATACAGGCAACCATTATAACACCCAGATACCCCTCTATACCAATGGATCATACACAAACACGCTTGAATCTTACTCTCTTACTCCCTTCCTTTCTTACTTTGTCTCTGTCTCTGTCTCTCTCTCTCTCTCTCCCTTTCTGGTGGATGTGGAAAAGTACATCTGTTTTGCATAGGCAGCAGCTTTAGTTTTGTTAGTAATGCTCATGATCAGCTGGTGGTCTGTGCACAAATTGCAGTCCCCACTTGCTAACTGCATGTGGAACAGCTGTGGTATCATTCCTATAGCCAATTGCATGGGAACAAACTCCTATAACTGAGCACTCCATGTGGGTGTTGGCCCTTTTCCTTCACTGTGAGCAGGATTTCATGTGGGTGTCTGACAAACAGCATCACAGAGGGTAATTGGAAATACCTATTACAACATACACTGTGGGGACAGGCCAACAAACAGGAGGGGGATGTTCCAGGCATGGGGACAGAATGTAATTATTGCTGTTCTACATTTGAAGTAATGTTGGTTTTGTGGCTATGGCTGCTCTACATGTTTTAAAGTCTGGCATGACAGTGTTATGTGGTTGAGGAAACTCTTACCTGTAGGGCTATCTGCAGACTGGCCAGAGTTTGGAGTCTTACATGTGGTGTGTTACTAACACATTACCTATCTTTAGAAATGTAGTAGCATACTCTGATGATTGCAGTCACTACATGGTGACATCCATGTGAGTTACTAACTTCATATCCCTCAGAAGAGCTATGGCACAACAAACCCTGTTACACCAGGAATTTTCTGTTTATCACAGCAATATGTCAATATTGGCCCTGAGTTTGTGCCTCTATCTTGCAAGTCTGTCACCCTTTGTCCATATGTCATGCAGTAAGAGGTGCATATGTACAGTATATCATTATTTACTGACATCATATCTGATAACAAGCCAGTGAGATATCAGACTGGTAGACATGTTATGTATAGCAGGCCTTATATTCGAGGACAAAACCTGGACATTCTGTTGTAGTCTGTACAGTAGTGAGGTCTGTGTACTTATTGTGATTGTTGACAGAGTGTGTATTATGACTATGTTACTTGGCCTGTGGACAGACTGTGGTAGATGTCATTATTCTTGGTCCTCTTTTATCTGACATTGCATGCTGCTCCAGTTTACGGTACCCTATCATCATATATGTTTGTAGGGCCAGACTTAGACATGTCCCATACCACAGTCAGGCATCAGACTACACTGTATATTGGGCCAGTATATGTAGGGTAAGTGTGTGAGTGGTACATATGAGGATGGTTTTGTTCACACAGTCCATATACTGTACAAGAATTAGGCTTCCATAATGTGTCTGTGACTGTGTTGAGATTGGTTGTGGGTATGCACTTCCACACTGGTGTCTGTTACTCCAGTGCTTTGTGACATGCCTAGCAGCTCAGTGTGTTTACCTAGTGTGATGTTATGTCCAGATATTTGTCAGATGTACTGTGCCTGGCCACTATAAGTGTTGTGTATTTCTGAAAAAGCAGTGGGGTGCTGTGAAGATGTATGTCACTAACTAGTGGGAGGTATGTGGGCTTGGGACCTCTGCTCCTCTGGTTAATATGTGGAGTGAGAGAATGCATCAGCTGTGTGAGCTTATCTATTCTAGTTTTTTTCTGATATCCCCATTTACATGGCTGTAAACATCCACTTTGTCAGGCTTGGTCCACACGTTTTGCACTAAAGAGTTCTGTGTATACCTCTGGACTGACCAGATTATGTTAGACTGTCCATGTTTATTGGTCATATCTCTGCTATATTCCACAGGATCATTACTGTGATTTGTGTGGTACTTCACTATGATGATCTTATGATGTCTGTCAGTAAGTGAAGGTGTACATGTCAGTATCAGAAGTAACTTCCTACACAACATGTCTGTTGACACAACCCCTGTTACTGTAGCAACATTCTACATTTATACCTGCAGTACTTACATTACATCCCGTTGCACTAAGAGATTGTGAGTATTGGTGCTGAGGTATGGCTCTACTACATGTTATGGACACATGTTTTAGACATATATCTATCTCTCTCTCTATATATATATATATATATATATATATATATATAGATATATATATATATATATATATATATATATATATATATATATATATATATATATAAGATATATATATATATATATATATATATATATATATATAAATGTATATATATATATATATATATATATATATATATATATATATGCATATCCTTGTTATGTGTAAACATGAGTGTTGTATATACCTTCCCAGATGTATCCCACCATATTTATCTGATATGTGTATATTTAGATATAACACCATGACTGATTCAACACTATTTTCACTTACAAGTACTAAACAACTGTAGTAGTCAAAGCAGTTGTTCACTGCTATTTAGTATGTGCACTGAAAGTTATATTTGAAAGAACAACAACCATTTTCACAGCTCCAATGGCTTAGTGGTTAGCTGTGGTGACTGTAGTGTACAGGGTCCTGGGTTCAAACCCTGTAAGAACTGTTTATTTTGTTGCTAGGCAGAACAAAGACTGTTGGATACAGAGTGGTTAAGGCAGTTTTGAGCAGCTTTAAGCAGGTTTGAGCAAGTTTGACTGATGCTAAGTGGTGCTAATGTACAGTTAAACAAAAAGGCGCTTACACTATGTAGGCTTTGCTTACCAGTGTGCAAATCTGCTTAGCATTTACATTTAAGCAATGCTTACTCCTGCTAAGCATAGCTCAGCCTTGTTAACTAGTGATCACATTCCAGTCTGATGAAATAGGAGGGTAATGACATCTTTAATAAGTGTATTTAATTCCATGTACATAACATGCTTTCATGTGCTGTCATTACAGTAGCAAGGGGTGTGAGTATACTTTATGGGTCACCTGAGTATATATGGCTAGTACAACAATTTTTTCTCTTTGTATGTGTTTCACATAGGGGTAGTATCCCAGGTCATATGCAGTCACACTTGCATGCATTGCATCATTACGTTACTACTGTTAACAGTGCTTTCCTGAGTAAGAGTAGATTGGAGATTGTAGTACTGGAACCATACACCCCTGCATGCAAAGCTGGACTGTGAGTTCTGACTATCATGTTTTTGGTGTGTGAGCTGTATGTTATTAAGTATTTGCTACTGGATATTGATCTGATATGTGGATATTAACTGTAGACTACTATGTGTATAGGACATGTCATTGAGGGCTGTTGTCATGTAGTAATGGCATACATATCAGTATCAGATGTCTATCTGTCAAAACATTCATCCTAATGCATAACCTGTTGGCTAGCTGATTTCTGTATGTCCTCTGTACAGATGTGCAGATGTCAGGTATCCATCTTGGCTGCTTACAGGCAATTTATGCTTGACTGACTCTGACATGTCTGCCCAGCTATGTTATGAATGCCACAGCTAGAAAACCCCACTCTGTATGCACCAAATACCATGGATACCTCAACTAGACTACCACAGTCAACAGAACATGCTTGGGTACAGGTCTCCAACCCAGACACTGGCCATATTATGTAATATATGTTGCATACATGTCAATTGGAGCACCTTACTGGCCCTCTGCAAGAGAAAACCAGATGACTGGATGTTACATTTAACTGTCATCCTGGGGATCACTCAAGTGGCATCAGTTGATAGATTGCCTGCTGACAAATGTCAGGTGGCATGAAATCAGTGTACCCACATCCCTTGCTCTTCTCATCTCTCCATGGACATTAGCCTGGTACACACCTAGGAACACCTGCACCTATGGACCCCAGTACTGATAAATGTGTCAGTGTGCATTACTAAAAATAATATTGTCTGTGTGTTTGTAAACTGGTAGTTGATAATACTCTGAGGGCCTCCTCACCCACGACACCCCCCATTTCCATAGTTAGAAATGGCTGCTGCTGTAATTGACATTAAATGTATCTTGTTACACTCTTCATCATATGGGCTCCCTGGAGCTTGCAGTACCAACATAACACTCTTGTACAAATGGGTAGATAGGCAGAGGTTACCCTCTGAGTCCTGGAAAGTGTGTGCATGTGTGGGGGTGTGTACATTTGTAGGATACAGCATTCTGAGGCCACATTTTTCAAATACAATACACCTTGCCATACATTATAAGGGATAGTGATGTTGCTGACATTAGGAGAGCCATGACAAACCCTCATCCTACTATCCCTCTGGCATGTGCAATAAATGCATATCCCTGTAGTAGCACTGATTAGATAGACAAGGGGTTTTATTGCAGTCCTGGTCAATGTGTGATTGTGGGTATGTCAGATCATTATCATGGGTTTCAGTGAGTAAAATATCCAATGTGGGGTGTGGGTGCTGGGTATACTGTCTTTACACCATGGTACCCCCATTACATGTCCCAAGGTCCACCGTATGAGGATCACTGTCACCATCAAACATGGTAACTGATTACACTATCCAGCCCAATGATGCATGTGCTGTGTACAAATTCTCTGTAACAGAATGGACTCACTGACAAGGTATTTAGCACTGATAAGCCCAGGTCTCTCAGATGTATCTATGACTGTTATTTGTTTGTCAATGTGTATATGATAGTATGTCATACTATGTGTTGTGCAGTAATACCCAGTACATCCCCCATTACCATACTGTACAAGGCCTGATGATGTTCTTCACTTAACAAGAAACTCAGGATATACTTCATCCTAAAAGCTGTGTGGTGTGTGCAATTAAGGCCAAACACATTAGTAGCAATAAGGACCTAGGTAGGGGTTCTACTCTCAGTGTTGCCAAGTAAGTGTGTGTGTATGTGAAGAGATCTACTTCCATTTGCAGAAAATACATGTCCCAGGAGATCATTTGTCCGAGAACTGACTGGCAAAAGCTTACATTTCAAAGGAATCATCTTGTGGAAATTTATTCCATCAAAACTAGTAGTAGGTGTGTAAATGCCCTCTTCCCCACTGTAAAGCTGTACAGCGATACTGGAGTTGATATGTATAGTTGAGTGTGGATGTTGTGGGCACAGCCACCCTCATTGGGGTTATTGTTGTGCGTATCCCTCACTTAGTCTGCTGTAATACTGTACAGGTTAAGTAGTTGTTAATCACACTATGTGTGGTTCTACACCACCCCACACCCTCCAAAGTGGAGGGCTGTGCCACCCACACCATCACACCTATGTTTACCAACTCAAGGATTGCACTACATTGGGGAGGAGGACGTATACCCTGCCAGTACCATCGTCAATTACATTAAACTGGTAGACTGATTATTTACTGATGTGATGTTTTCCCTATTTTGTCTTGGTGGAATTAAATAGGTCAAAATGAGTTCACTGCAAAATTAAGTACATCCATGTGCACAGTATTCTCTGTGTATTGCATCTACACCAAAGCCTGTGTGTGTGTGTGTGTGTGTGTGTGTGTGTGTGTGTGTGTGTGTGTGTGTGTGTGTGTGTGTGTGTGTGTGTGTGTGTGTGTGTCTGTGTGTGTGTGTGTGTGTGTGTGTGTGTGTGTGTGTGTGTGTGTGTGTGAGTGTGTGTGTGTGTGTGTGTGTGTGTGTGTGTGTGTTATTCACAAACATTTTGTGTGTGCCACCCATTACACTTACCATTATCCACTGTAGAAGAGCTGCTGACATCAGCCACCATACACTCACCTGTATACACCCCTCAGACCTATCAGCCCTGTGGCACATGCAGTAACTGTTATACAGACCTATAACTTGTGTTCAGCTGTACCCAGGATATGACACAGTCAGCGTGTCACCACAGTGCCATGCCCTTTGTAGGAAACAACAGCAGACCAACATCCTGCTGACACATAGACACCTGTAACACAAACTGAATACATTATTGAGACCACAATCAGTCAGTGCTAATGTCAGCTATAATGCATCATGGCTGGGCAGCTACACACCCTGACATGTAAGCATTAAACTTTCCATCTGAAAACATGTTAGTATTACATTGCTAAACCTTTGTACATTCACCCTGTGCATCAGAACCATATTAGCATGCCCCTGCATTAATGGTATGGATGACAGGGATGTGGAAGAGGTATCATCATATGCATAGGGTGTGTTGTGGGTTTGCCAGAGACCTAAGCTGAGCCGTTTGGTTGACATCATGTGTGTGTGTGTTAGGGGGTTCTTTATCAACTGGGCTGTGCAGATGTGTGTGTAGGTATGGAGATGCCCTAGATGTGTTGGTGATGTGTGTGTGTATGTATGCACACAGTTCTGCCATGTGGCTGCCCTATACCAGATTTTTTTGGACAGCTGCAGACCATACATGGCAGGGTGTACAGTTCACCGTGTCTGGCCATGGACATGAGAACTGTGCTTGCCAGGGGTTCCACGGGCAGTACCAGGTAGAAGCCCAGGTATGGTACTCTCCCCTGATGATGACAAATGTCTGCTGGATCCATGTCCCTGTTGGGACCAGCCAAGTCCACATGCACATGGCCTGTTGTGTTGTGGTGTGGACAGCACCCCCTGCAGTGCTGGTGCTGGTACTGCCACTACTGGAGCGGCTGTGACTTGTTGCACATCTAAGTAGACCTCCACCTGTTGGTGTTGCTGACCTATGTCCACATGGCTATCACCCTACCCCCACCATATACTCTAACACAGACACCACACGGTCAAGGATTCCCACCATCTCACCCAACCATCTATCCAGGACCTCTGTAAAATAATGGTGGGCACCTGCAAGATCATGGATGTTGTCAAGTACAGCAGAATGAGTAGCCCTCTAGAGCCTCAGACTCTGTCTGGTGTAACATTCCATGCATGCATGTGCCTCCATGACAGCCCAAAACATGCATCTGGTGACACCTGCTGTGGCACTTCTGCCAGTGGCATGATAGCCAGCAGCCCTCCTATGAGCACCCCTGTACATCTGCCTGTGTGGTACTTCACTGGTCATCTGGCTATGGCTGCTGTGTACAGACACACTTGCCATAGTCACCACACTGTCCTATCCCATGTCACCACCTGCCAACTGTCCCTCATCTATGGCCACTGGTGATGGGGTATGTATAGGCATTGGGACTGTGTGTGGGGATGGGGTGGATAAAATTGGGATGTCAATCGATGGCACAGCTTCAGTCCCTGACAACCCTGCCTGTGCTTCACCATACCTATCATCATTGTCAGAGTCTGTATGGACACTAACATCAGTTTTCCTGCAGGAGGGACCCTGACCCACCTGTGAGGGGAAAACAAAAAACGTAATTTAAGAACTGTACATCATTTCTTGCCTCTACACACACTCACACGCACACATGCACACATGTACACACACACACACACACACACACACACACACACTTACAGGTGAAGTGGCACAAAGATATTACACAGACCTCTCATTACCCAATAGTCAACATGCATGCCATATGGCAATCAACAGCATGCACTGCAGCTATATTCAATCCTTGTTACCAACATTATACATCTCTGTGATGCATGAGTTGTGTTAGTAGTTGATGCCCCTTACCCCGGAACACACTGCACCCTTGTACACTGTATTGCTGTGCACTTGTTCAGCACTCTGGCATGTACTGTCCACCATACCTCATGAGTGTACACAGCACTGCTGAATGTGTATATGTGTGGCAGTTATGTTTGCTCTGGTCCTCACAGCCCCTATGTGTTTGTCTGACACACACCTGGGATGATATGAGGACAGATGTCAATAGTGAATGCCTGACCTCTGATTTGCAGATCTCATCATCAGCAGTGCATGTATGAGCAATAAAATCAGATTATACTGACAACCTTCAAAGCTTACTATGGCTATGAGTATTGTACACACCCTTGTTGACATGTCAGCCTCTTCCATTATATACAATGGGGCCACAGTACTGCATATGTTAACATTGCACACACCTGATATGTGACATATGACCTGTGCAGTCAAATGCAGTATCAAACAAATGTGTTAGTCATGCAGATGCTGACTGAGATGCATACAATATGTGGGTTGCATAATTGTGCACACCCTTAACACAATGGTTTGTTGCAGCACCTGTTAAGTTAACTACACAAGTCACTATTCCTGGAAGGGGTATACTAGCATGGCCCAACTTTACTTGCCATTATTTGGTCACTCCACCCTGCAAATGTCCCACAACTCTGCCGGATTGCAAGGTCAGCTCATGTGCACAGCCTTTGGAGGTCACACAGTGCCTTCACTATTGTTGTGGAGTCAGGGTTATGTCTGGCACAATTCATGACCTTGACAGTGCTCAGATACCACCATTCTTAGTGAGCTTTGGATGCATGCTTCAGTTCACTGTTGTGTTTCAGGATGACAACCCCCCCATCCTCAGCCCTATTGCTGATGCTTGACAACTATGGGCCACACATGAGTGTCATTTTGCAGTGTTCCAAATTCAGAACGCCATGTCTACCAGCCTAGTTCCTGCTAATGAACAGCAAACCTAAAGGTGTACACTGGCACCAGCAAGGTAAACATGGGGATGGTGGGCCTGAGGTG
>NC_056740.1:131376003-131446003 GCF_019279795.1 Protopterus annectens
AAAGCCTTCTATAGCTATGTCAAGAATCTCAATGGCAACACTCAGATCTGCTCTGAGTTACAGCACAATGGCACTAAATATACAGAACCAACTGATATTGCCAACATCTGGGCAGATAGGTTCAGTGCTAACTTTATCCCCCCTCTCACCCACTAAAGGGCCCATCTCTATACTGGAAGAATGGAAAGTTCCTGTAATCATGGCTGCACAGGTAAAAACCACACTCTCCAAAGCTAAGAACACAGCATCCATGGGATTTGACAACATCTCAGACTGCGTTTTATACGAACTACAGAACAAACTAGCACCCCACCTAAGTACCATGTTCAGTCATAGCCTCTCCTCAGGCTTTGTGCCAACTGAATGGTGCACAGCAATGGTTATCCCACTCCACAAAGGGGGAGCCACCACAGACCCCAGGAACTGCCGCCCCATTAGCCGGACGAACCTGGTCTGCAAAGCTATGGAGCATATCATCATGGAACTTATAAACAAAGACACTGGTAATCTCCAAATTCTGGACCCCACCCAGTTTGGGTTTGTAAAAGGCAGATCATGCCTCCTAAACTTGATAGACTTCTTTGAAGCACTCACCAAAGCCATAGATGATGTCAAGATGGTTCACACATCCTATCTAGATCTCGCCACGGCTTTCAACACCATCCCTCATTTTGGAATTATAGATAAATTCACTAAACTAGGTATACATCCCTATTTCACAAGATGAGTTGCCAACTGGCTCATTGACAGAACCCACACTGTGAAAGCAGCAGACTCCAAATCCGACTTCAGACCAGTGACAAGTGGAGTACCACAGGGTTCAGTCCTGTGTCCTCTTCTGTTTGGTATCTACTTCTCAGAAGTACAGGCTAACACAGAAGGTCTTTGGCTAATGAAGTTCACAGATGACTGCAAACTAGGAGCCATAATCGAAACTCCTAATGATGTGGACATCCTACAAAAGGGCCTCACTGAGACAGATGCCTGGTGTCAAAGCCATGGCCTCAAGCTCAATGCCAAAAAGTGCATTGTCATCCTTTATAGTAAAAACTCTGTACCCATGAACTAATACATAGGTGGTAGTCTATTTAACACCAAAAGTGTGATAAGAGACCTTGGGACACAGGTAGATAGTAGTCTCTCCTTTGATAATCACATCACCACAGTAGTCAGAAAATCCTTCTACGTGGCACACCTTATCACAAAAGGTTTGTCATCCAGGAAAAAAGAGGGCATTGTTCCCCTCTACTCATCACTCATTAGACCCATTATAGAGTACAAAGCCCCTTTTGGTATGTACCTCACAAGACATCTACAACAACTAGAAAGGCCACAGAAATACCTCACAAAGAGGTTTACTGGCCTCAAACAGATGCCCTACGCAGACCATCTAAAAAAACTCCAGCTTTACTCCATCACATATCGCCTACTCAGAGGTGATATCTGCCTAAGATACAAAGCTATGTCAAACCCAGAGTTGTTAGACATGCTCCACTTAAAGAAATCCCAATCCCTCTGAGCTACATGCTCTAGGGACCTAAACTTTGTCACCACAATAAACAGAACATGCTGGAGGGATAGATTCCTGTCCCAGATATGTCCCATACTCTGGAGCAAACTATCTATCTATATCAAACAAAGCTCCTCATTAGCACTTTTCAAGAAAAATCTTGATGATTGGATGGTAGATAGGAAATTCACCCTGGGGATTACTTCTATGGTTCTGCTTGAGACGGGCACAGGAAAATAATTTTCTTGGGTGGCAAAGGCCAGGGTACCTTTTCGGCTAGCCTTATCTAGGCCATAGGGCCAATAGCCTAGTACCTACCTATGAACCTATGAACCTATGGCCTTGGTTTTGGCAGTGTTATGTTTGTACACCTGTCTTATAGCTAAATTCTACATCTCTTACCATCACTTAACAGGTGGAGGGAATGTTTGTTAACACTACCTGATTGTTTCTACACATATTCCCAGATTCTGAGTTAATATTATGCACATACCTCTCAATCTCGTAATGCTCACACTCTGGACAAAGCTTGACAACATGGGGGAACAAATAGAAACATATTTTGAATATTGCTCTAATAAACTTGGAGAGTTGCTAGAGTGGCAGAATTTGTTTTAATATACATTTTCTGAAGGTTTTGAGGTCTGAAAATCAAATGTATGTCATTGTTTAGCGACTACAATTCTGAGATCATCCCACTGATTTTCCAGGGGGACAGAGGAACAGGCAGAAAATAAAAGCCAATTATTTGGGCATTCTGAAAAAATCTGTACAGCTGAGAGGTATGATTATGTATACAGCTTACTACCACTCCCAGGATTCGAACCATGGCTGTGTCTGCTAAAAATACAACAAATCTAAGTTTTAGCAGAGTGTGCTATTTGGATATTGCTGTCTGTCTCTTCAGTGTTTTCTGTCTAACTCTCGCTTTGTTGTACAATCTGATCTCGTACTTACAACAGTCTTGTACAGACATTCCTAGATATTTTTTTTTATGTAGCACAGTGTGGGTAACAGTGGTTAACACAGCATTACTATTCACAGAATGCAAAAATAAATGCCATACAATACCACAGTAAACACAACCAGTCCAGAATTTAGAGCTTTATTGCCAGGCAGTTACAGTTTTATTTAAATATGACCTATATGGAACTATTACTGTCATATTGTCTGGTTTATTCAGTACAACTCAAACACAGTTTTTATACTGCCAGGTGACTCTCTACTACTTTATATTTATTTGGTGTGACTACTACAAGCAGGACTGTTACTCACCAGCTTCACGATGCAGCCTTTGCAACCTACCAGCATGGGCTTTCTGATTCACAGCCTGGTCAGCTGCAGCTATAAGCGAAATAGAGAACTATTTAAGCATACCTATCCATCATATACACAGGGTGAACATAAGTAAACAGTTATTGGTATTAGTACTTACACACTGCTGGGACATCACCCCTCTGCATTGCTTCTTCCATGTTGTTTTTTTTTTGTTTTTTTTTTTTGTTTTTGTGAAAGGGCATTTTTGATAGAATGCACTTTCGCGAAAGTAAGTTTGCTCATGTACGTTTCCCTGTCTTTCGGCCTTTCCTGGTTAGGGGTCGCCACAGTGGAACTCCAGTCCGCTAATGATTGGTAGTTCATTTTTATGTGCCGAGTTACCAGCCCTGACGCACAGCCTTCAACGAAGGTACGCCCATTCACGCATGTCTACATGCAGAAGACGCTCTAGCTGAGAATCGAACTGGACAGCATCTTACTGTGAAGCGACAACGCTGCTGCAGCACCACCACCACAGATTTATATATATATAGGGTCTATATCATACGAACAAAGGTTCATATAATCGAACGCTCTAATGAGCAAAAACACCCGGAAATCGAAAATGATATTGTGTGGGGACTGTGCCCTCCACACCCCCACTAAATATACATTCCGACTCCTAGATCGCATTACAGTGAGGAAAGGGTGAATGCTCAAATCTTCACTGTACTGCAATCCCACAGCACGCAGCTTGATTCCTGGGATTTTCACTCATTAGAGCGTTCGATTATATGAACTTTCATTCATATAATATATATATATATATATATATGTGTGTGTGTGTGTGTGTGTGTGTGTGTGTGTGTGTGTATATATATATATATATATATATATATATATATATATATATATATAGAAATAGATAGATATAGATATATGCATACAGACATGCAGCTCTGACTCTCCCCATATATCTAGATAACACACATATATATATATATATATATATATATATATATATATATATCAGACACACACAGACCTATACATACATACACACACACACACACACACACACACACACACACACACACACACACACACACACACACACACACACACACACACGCACACACGCACACACACACACACACACACTCACACACACACATACATATGTGTATGGGTCCCCTACAGAAGACTGATAGCTCACAACACAAACACCCACATCGCCGACACCAAAAGACCGACACACAAAATACTGACAATGGGAAAACAGTAAGTCTCCATAGGGCAGAATGGAAATATTTCCATTCCTGCACTCTAGTGCGATCCCAGAATTTCTATATTAAATTTAAGGGGGGGTGTGGGGGTGCAGGGGGCCATAGCCCCCTCGCTCACAGAAAAAAGGAAATGTTATTTTCCTTTTTTCTGTAGTAGCGCTGTTGTTTGTATTTCGTGTGTCGGGCTTTTGGTGTCAGCGATGTGGGTGTCGGTGTTGTGAGCTGTCAGTCTTCTGTAAGGGATCTATATATATATATATATATATATATATATATATATATATATATATATATATATATATATATATATATAGCCCTGTTATATACATAAATATATATATATATATATATATATATATATATGTATATATATATATATATATATATATATATATATATATATATATATATATATATATATATATATATATATATATATATATATATCTATATATATATATATATATATATATATATATATATATATATATATATATATATAGATATGTGTGGATGCCGCGGTGGTACGGCAGTAGTGTTGTTTGGGAGTGCCTTCTGTGTAGATTCTGCATGTCCTCCCCGCAGTTGGGTAGCATTCGAAAGACATGCGTGCATAAATGGGCGTGCCTTCGTTGAAGATTGGGCATCATGCTGGCACCTCGGCATTTCGTAAAAATCTACTGCCAATCATTAGCGGACCGGAGTTCTGCTGTGGCGACCCCTTACTGGGAAAAGCCAAAAGACAAGCAACAACAACATAGATAGATAGATATGTATGTCTATATGTGTGTGCATGTCTGTATTGCCTGACATACCCAAATTGTGGTGATTAAAGCTGCACTATGACACATATATAATGTTGATCAAAGGACCAAAGTAAGGGCTCAACAGTAGATAATGCACTTACTAACAGCCCCCTGTGCCTGCTGGATATCACCACACATACACCAAGTGAACAAGTTGTATAATGTATAATGCTTTGTATTCACTCATTGACAGGGCAATTTATTTTGGCCACAAGTGTGTCCATCCAAATGCAAATAGACACAAATAGCCAAAATGTCCACTGTTGCAACATAGGTAGGATAAAAAGCAGTTGTCTGACTGCTAGATGACAGTAAAAAGCAATGTAACTCTGCAGACCACACACAGTCCTCAAGGCAGGCGCTGTGTATGTCCTCTACAAGTAGCTTGCCTGCAGTCATTTATAAAGCAGACTTAAGCCATTAAGTACTGTGATTTGTAGTGTGTAGGACTAGATAGATAGGAGTTCTAATCTCACTCCAGCCCACTTGGTGTATTTATGTGTGTATGTGCATCCCCCTACAAAACAAGTGTGAATCCCCCACGGACTTCCAAACTGTAATAGATATGCACTTTTTGGCCCTTGCAGTTGATGCAGGCCTCCAAACCCCTGTCTTAAACAAGGCCTGCAGATGTCATCTACCATAAGACTACCAGCAGCCACTTTAATATCAGGGTTAAGCTGTGGCATGTGCATTAAGTACTGTGATTTGTAGTGTACAAAACTCAATAGGTAGGGGTTCTAATCTCATTCCAGCCCACTTGCTATGTATGTGCATCATTGCTACAAAACAAATATAATTACCACACTGACTTAGAAAGAGGCAGATTTTTGCATTATTTTGGGTGTAGCAGGTGATGCAGGCCTCAAAATTCCTGTGCTCCACAAGGCCTGCTTATTTCATATAGCATAAGAGTACCTAAAAACATGTTAATGCCAGACTTGAGGCATGGTATGTGCATTGCGTACTATGATCTGTACTGCGTAAAACTAGATAGGTAGGGGTTCTAATCTCATTGTTGCCAACATGCAGGGTGTGTGTACTCTGCAGTGTCCACAAAACATTAAGTTGTAATGATACTATTATTACTGCAGCCAAATTGGTGTGAGTGAATGTCAGTCAGAGCATTTTTCATTGGCCTATGGGATCATAGGATTATTGAACTTTAATAGGCTAATGGGCCTTGGGCCCTTATAATCTTAGCCAAGTCCTTACCCTTATTTACACGATCAGCACCTATTGCCACTGTCCAAGGAGGACACAGATAGAACCCCCATGGTGAACTTATGGTCACCCATCCAATCATACAGATTGCATCTGAAGAGGGCCAATGAGGTGCACTGTTTGACATTAAGTGGGAGTCTATTGCAAAGGTCTGGTAAACCCTTGTAGACATATTTTTCCCTCCAGAATGTTTAATTGATGTCACTTACCAAGTTAAGGTCCTTACAGTGAGTAATCTGTATACCATTTGAATTATGGATATGCAGCATTACCAATAAAGCATGGTCACAGATTGCCTCATATGCAAGGCAGAGATTACTTCTGAGTAGTCTGTATGACACATACTAAATTGACAGTGATTTCAGATGATCCCCATAAGACAGATGCTGAAGACTTGAATTTTCCTTGTAAAGAATCTTTGTGGTCTCTGCAATTGCCACTGGTGCTTAGAAACATACACAAATAAATAGCGCTGCACTCACATATTGGCCTGATGAGGGAAGAGTACACAGAGGTTATAACTACTTCATATTCAGGTGACAGTGACTTCCGTTATGACATGAGGAAGATATAATTCATTTCTTACCACTGTAGAAACATGGTGATCTAAGGTAAGGTAGGTGTAAACCAGTATGCTTAGGTCTGTGTTCCCAGGTCTGTCACCCCTGAGTATGTACTTAAAGTGTTGCTATCAATGTACTACATAGAAAGGACATTGCTGGTTCCAAAAGGAATAATACTACATATATTTGCATGGAGTTTAATGCCATGATTGTGTCAACAATCATTTGGTCATGTATGACCCTCTTGCAGGATGTTGACATAATTTAGAGCATCTAAGACTGCTCCCAGTTTGCAGGCATCAGCAAACCTTGTCAGCCACAGACATTTACTTTGTGTTTGTATGTTGGATAAATAGATTCCAAACCTTAGAGGACCCAGCACTGAACCCTGTGGAACACCACTGTTTACAGCTCTGTTACTGGAGGTGGATACCCCTATTCTGACTATAGGAGTGCTATCAGTGAGACAGTTAGTGACCCCTCTAATGATATTACTGTTGATGGCTAACTGCTTGGATTTGTCAATGATGCCTGAGTGTGGGATAGTGTCAAATGACTTGGCTAAGTCCAGGTGGTTGCATGCACAGATGTCCCATCATCCAGGTCATTGGTGACTGCCTCATAGATGTCAACCAGATTTAACAGACATGATCTCCCTATCACAGATCCAAACAGTGCATGGTCAAGTGTTTTTAGATTGCCTATATCTTTGTTGATACTGTCCATGACGAGCTGCCCGAAGAACGAACTACGGCAAAAAGACAAACGATAAAACCAAGCAAAATCCGGAAACAGAACCACCAGCGTATAATGAAGCAAAAATGTTAAAATTTAATCAAGTGAAGCACTTTTCGTCACTCCGAATAGAGCAACTTCTTCAGACCATGGAGTGACGAAAAGCGCTTCACTTGATTAAATTTTAACATTTTTGCTTCATTATATGCTGGTGGTTCTGTTTCCGGATTGTGTCATGACGAGCTGCCCCATAGCCCTACAGATATGACTAGTCAGACTAATAGGTCTATAGTTCCCATGGTCAGTGGATGCACCACCTCTGTGCAAGAGGATACAAGCAGCTGATTTCCAGTCAGCTGGGATGCAGCTGGTGATTACACTATAACTGCAAAGAGTTTCAAATGGTGTTAGTAATCCATGTTGGAGACCATGTAGGAAGCAGCCTGGGATGTTAGCATGTGCAATAGATGCCGTGTTTGTTACCTTAGAAAGGCATGTAGTACCTGCTCTTAGAAGAACAAGGTATGAGACAGGTTATAGAGATGTCATGGTGCACATGTGGTAGGGATACAGGAGTACAGTTGTCACAGAACCTGTTGGCCAACAGGTTAGTTATGTCTGCAGGCCCATTATATGTGGTGTAATTATGTATGAGTTTGACAACAATGTGGGCCTTTCCTTTTATGTTACACATGTAACTACACAATGCCTTGTAATTGTCCTTTGTGTTAAAGGCTAATTTTGCTCCAAACTTTGTTTTGCAGGACTTCACAACAACACTTATTTGCTTGTTTAAACTGAGGAGGGAGTGCTACCATTTTAGGGGGGGTTCCCTTCCTCCTAATGTGAGACACCAATGTCTACCTCTTATTGCAAAGCCTGTTAATGGCATTTGTGCAACAAGCAGGTTTGCTGTGCTATGAGGAGCTTGTTTTGCCCATCAGGTACAGGCGAGTCAATGCAGTGGTACATCTGCTTGTGTAAAGCATTGATGTAGAGCTTGGCATAGTTACCTGTTTCATTTGAGGGGGGTAGTGCAGTCAAGCTATTTATACCATCCCCTAGTAGGTTAGAATCTGCTTTGTTGAACTATTATTCCTTTAGATGCTTAAAGGGGAGGGGGGGGTCAGGTGCGATACCTACTTTGAATGAGACCGGTTTGTGGTCAGATCTCACCAGGGAGAACCTCACAGCAGAGGATCTACAGTGGTCACCCATATTGGCAAGCACCAGATACAGTATGTTGTCTCTCCTTGTGTGGATGTCAAGCCACTGGTCCAGGCCACTGTAGTTAAGGAAGTTGACTAACCTCTGAGTAAGTGAGTTTGAGCACAAGTAATCTACCAAGTTTAAATATATCAGGCTGTAGAAGCTCGAAGTCCTAGACAATAAAGATTTCCATGTATTGCACACTCTTTTTATTGCAACAACAACCAAAAGAATAAATGCTTTCAGCCAGCTTAACTGGCCTTCATCAGATTCATCTAAGATAACTGTCAGTTATACGTATATATATATATATATATATATATATATATATATATATATATATATGATACAGCCACAGGAAGTGAGCTTGATTGATTATTAAGACAATTAAATACAATCAAGACAGTTAAAAACTGTTTTAAACATATTTAAATGTTAAAATGCTAAGAAATGTTATAATAACCTTTATATATTCTAAAAAAATGTATAAGACGCATACATATATACGTTCTTAAATATAATCAACGCTAAAATTTCCAAATACACCATACAATTAATTCACCTTCATTACAATTCAATGATACTCAGTTAAGTAAAATGAATAAATAAGATATACATAAAATACACTGCAAACCTATAAATTAATTCATATTCTTGCTTTTAAAATAGGTTTCAATGATATGTAATCATTTATTCTAGGGGGATTAGATGCATTTAATTTGATTTGCCAAATAACTTCCTTTTCTTCCAATATAAGTTTTTCATCTCCACCCATAGGATTAAAATGTACTTTTTCTAGTATGGCAAAACAAAAATGTGGTTGGAATTATTAGATTGTATATGTCTAAACAAGGCATTCTTGGTATTTTATTTTTTAATATTGTATATATGTTCATAAATTCTGTTTTTTAAATGCCTGTCCATCTTCCCAACATAATATGCTGAGCAGGCCATACACTTGGCCAGATAAACCATACTTTTGGTATTACAATTCCCTGTCTGGAAATCAATTTTATTGTTATATAAATTATTCAAGGCAATACTGTTTCCCTCATATATATAAATACACAGATTGCAAACTCCACATTTTGTCGTTCCTTTGAGTACTTTCTTAGTCCTATCACTTTTATAGTTTTCCAGTTGGAATTTTATGTTCCTACCTGTCTTGTAGACAAACTTAGGCTGATAACCTAAACTATTGTATACTTCAGTGTTACCTCTAAGGACATTCCAATTTCTTTCTATAATGTTTTTTACAATAGGTGCTTGTGTATTATACTTTAAAATCATAGCGCGTGAAAATTCAGTATTGTTCTCATTGTTACTTTTATCCATTTGTTTAAAAGCTGAACCTAATAGAGGTTTGTATAGTTTTCCCCAGTGCAATAAGACATATTCAGTAGTGTATTCTACTAGTTTAACAGAGTGTCCTCTTTCTAAGAACATTGTGCCAATAAAATTGAGTTCTTGTACAACATCTTGTTGATTGGAAGTCATCCTAGCTGCCCTAATACATTGCCCTTTTAATATGCTTTTTTCTGTAAAAAAGGGTGGCAGCTTTGATATTCTAAATAGGAATTGCTAAAAGTGGGCTTGCGATATATATTTGATTTGAATCCTGATGGTGTATGAGAAATATAGGTGTCCAGATATGACAACCCAGTTTCACTGAATGAATGTGTAAATTTTAAATAGGAACAGATGCTATTTAAATATCCAATAAAATTGTGAATAACAGCCTTTTCCCCATTCCATAAAATAAATATGTTGTCCAAAAAATGTACATAGAGATTAAAATATTGTCTGAATTCACTATTAAAAACATATCTGTCCTCCCAGTCTGTGAGCACAAGATTGGCAAATATGGGGGCACATGACGCCTCCATGGCTACTCTGTTTAACTGCCTGTAATATTCACCTTCAAAATATATGAGATTGTTTTCCAAGACAATACTCATCAATTCCAGTAATAAAACAATTTTATCATTATTTAAATTCGAATACCGGGTCACACTTTTAGTATTACAATTCCCTGTCTGGAAATCAATTTTATTGTTATATAAATTATTCAAGGTAATACTGTTACCTTCATATATATAAATACACTGATTGCAAGCTCCACATGTTGTTATTCCTTTGAGTACTTTCTTAGTCCTATCACTTTTGGAGTTTGCCAATTGGAATTTTATGTTCCTACCTGTCTTGTAGACAAACTGAGGCTGATAACCTAAACTATTGTATACTTCAATGTTACCTCTAAGGACATTCCAGTTTCTTTCTATAATGTTTTTTACAATAGGTGCTTGTGCATTATACTTTAAAATCATAGCTCGTGAGAATTCAGTATTGTTCTCATTATTTCTTTTATACATTTGTTTAAAAGCAGCACCTAACAGAGGTTTGTATAGTTTTCCCCAGTGCAATAAGACATATTCAATAGTGTCTTCTACTAGTTTAACAGAGTATCCTCTTTCTAAGAACATTGTGCCAATAAAATTGAGTTCTTGTATAACATCTTGTTGATTGAAAGTCATCCTAGCTGCCCTAATACATTGCCCTTTTAATATGCTTTTTTCTGTAAAAAAGGGTGGCAGCTTTGATATTCTAAATAGGAATTGCTAAATGTGGGCTTGCGATATATATTTGATTTGAATCCTGATGGTGTATGAGAAATATAGGTGTCCAGATATGACAACCCAGTTTCACTGAATGAATGTGTAAATTTTAAATAGGAACAGATGCTATTTAAATATCCAATAAAATTGTGAATAACAGCCTTTTCCCCATTCCATAAAATAAATATGTTGTCCAAAAAATGTACATAGAGATTAAAATATTGTCTGAATTCACTATTAAAAACATATCTGTCCTCCCAGTCTGTGAGCACAAGATTGGCAAATATGGGGGCACATGACGCCTCCATGGCTACTCTGTTTAACTGCCTGTAATATTCACCTTCAAAATATATGAGATTGTTTTCCAAGACAATACTCATCAATTCCAGTAATAAAACAATTTTATCATTATTTAAATTCGAATACCGGGTCATAGAAGTGTGAAAAAATTCTAAACCTTCATCCTTGGGTATAGAATTAAATAAATCCACCACATCTATGGTGACAAATATCAAGCTCCTATCCCAAAGTTCTTGTTTCAACTGACTCAGGAAGTCCCATGAATCAACAAATAAATGTGGGATATTGTCATAAACTGGTTTTAACCAGTTATCAATTAAAACTCCAATCTGATAAGTTTTGGACTTACTACCTGAGACTATTGGTCGTAAGGGGGATTAATGTAATCTTTGTGTACTTTGCGTACTCCGAACATAGTAGCTAATAAGGGAGAGTCAACTTTAATTAATTCATAAATCTCTCTAGTAATTCTTCCTTCCAGTAAAAACTCTTCTAACCAAGAATCTATTTGTCTAAGAGCTATATTAATTTCATTAATACTAATAGTCTCATAGACGTCAGGATTATTCAAAATGTCATACATCTTTTCGATGTACCTACATTGATCAAAAAGCACAACCCCCCCTTTATCCAGTTTCATAACTCGAATAGCATTGTCTTGACAAAATTTATGAAACAATTCCCATTCTGCTTTGCTAAGGTTGTATTCCTTCACTTTTATTCTGGACATTTGTACAAACGTCCTATAAATGTCTTCAATAGTTATCCATTCAAAATTTGCAAAAATGGGTAATAAAGGGGGGTTGAAAGTGCTCTTTCTTTTTTAATTTATTATACTCATAGTCTTTGTTCTTGTCCTTAAAAAGCATAGCTAAATTGAGCTTCCTAATGAACACTTTAAGTTCTAATATAGCATCAATAAGGTCCATCTGGAAGGTAGGCACAAATTTCATTCATTTTAAAAACAAGGAAAAATACCCAGGGGTCATAAGTCTATCAGTGTAGTTAAAATTTTTTAAATTGTTGTATTCAAATGTGTAGTCATTTATCTTTACTATCTTTTCTGATAGTTGGCTTGGGGTAGTTTGTAACTGTTGGGTTTGTCCCAACCCTTCCACCCCCTCTGCCCTGAGTTCCATTTTTTTCCCTTTGTTTTTCCAATTGTTCTTTTGCTGGCCCTTCCAAAAAAAAGTATTTTCAGTATTTATATTTTGTTAATTTCTCTGGAAGCTCTTCCCATTATTATTTTTTCTTTAACAAAGTTCATAACAACTAAACCCTTGTTTGGTGTTAGAATCGTCTGTTAGTTTAGATGTATTCCATATGTAAACATTATGCTCATTATATTGTTTTATATCTCTCTGTATCTTCCTTTCCTTTCTTTTAAAAGTGACTATAGCATTTTTCTTAACAATAGCAAATTTTTATCATAAAAACTTTTCCAGTTATCAAGTTAGTGGGTAGTTAAAGTCAACCAACACCATCTTGTTTTGATGTATCTTGATATACTCAAGTAGATTAATTTAAGTGTAATGGGTGTCCTGATTCATGGAATTGCTCCTGTAGTTGGCAATGGCTTGATTAGGTGCCCTACAAGCAGTCAATAGCACCTGCAGTTTCTCCAGGGAATCATACTGTCTAACCAATCTGGATGTGTATCTACCCTTAATGAATATGGATACACTACCTCCATTACTTTGCATGCTTTAAGTTTGAGGTCTAAACATGGGAAAGCAGGTGTAGCCTGGTATGGCTCTCCACAGCCTTGACCAAGGTGTCTGTGACTACACAAATATCTGCATCTTCCAAGATGGAAACAGTTTCCACTGAGTGGAGTATAGTGGTGACATTTCTAGTGTTTAGCAGCATAACTGTAATGTTGTTTGTAGATGGCTTTTTCTCATTGGAAAGTTTTTCCTTGTGACACCACCTAAAATCCACTCTATGGGGTTGGCAACAGTCTTGGCCAGTTGCCATAATCTCAGGGGTGGCAGATGAATACCATCTTTGGCAAGACATTGAGGTCTGTTGAGCAGGTAATCCTAGGCTGACAGATAGAGGATCCCTTTACACTGATACCACACGCTATGGCAGTTATTGACGTCAATCATTTTCCATTTGTATGGAGTCATCATCCTAAGTGATGGTAAAATGCAGCTCAAGGCCAAGGGCATATCTGCCTGTGACACATAGTCAGTCAGTCCAGTCATGTCTCTGCATACAGTTATGAGAGGTATATCTCAAGTCTTACACACCAACAGGAACTATGACAGTCATAACAGCACCTGATTTTGACAGACTTGAGTGCATGTGTGATATGGCATATCCTGGCACCTCACTGAAAGCTGACCATGACCTTTCCCTTATGTAGCCTGGTGAGAGGCACATCAATGTGTCTCATGATATAATTTCCTATGAGTAATATGTTTGATTGTGTGTCTTGCCTTAGGTGTTTCATTGGTGAGACAGTGTGTGAGTTATTATGTGTAATGTGTTCTGCAGAGGTATGATTATGTGTAGCAAGCCTGTGTTTGGGTTTCTGAGGTGTCTGATATTTACTTATGTTTCTGGTAAAGACCACTACACATGTAGGTATGTGTGATGTAGATTTTGGTGGGGTAGGATGTGCTCCTTCTAGGCATTTGCTTTTCTGCATTCACAGCCACTGTCATTGGTCTCTGACTAAATTTGCTGAATATTGCAAATTAGGAGCTGTCATTGAATCCCACGCTGGCTCAACAGTTATCTGGGATGGGCTGACACAGACATTCAGTTGTTATCAGAGCCATGGACTACCAGTAAATGCCAAGGAATGCACAATACTGTCCCTTGGGAAGTCATCCACCCCTGGTAGCTAACATATTGACCGCACATCTCCAACAGTTGACCCAGTAGTCAGGGACGTATGGACACATGGACAGTGATCTAGCCTCTGATTATCACAGGTTGGTATTATCTGGGGATGCATTCTATGTTGAACAACCTATAAACAAAGGTGTGGCATGTAAATTCAAGGCAGTCATTGTTCCACTGTATTCAGCATTCATCACACCTACCATTGAGTGCAATGCTGACTTTGGTATGTATCAAACCAGGCATACCTGACAAATGTCACATCCACAGAGGTTCCACAGTAAACTGATACATTGTGTACATATCATCTCCTATGCAGACTGTGTCAATCCTGTAACTGTGTATTTTGTCACCGACATGCTTTGGAGAAGAGGTGTATGCATGCCATGCAGGGAGGTGTCAGGCCCCACTGTGTACCTCCTGCATATCCAAGAAAGCACTATCGTGAGAATTAGAATTACCTGTCCTACACATCTACACCTTGACTGTGGTATAAACAGGACATGCTGGACAGACAGGTATGTAGCCCAGACACTGCACCCAATATGTAACAGGCTCCCAATGCATGTGAAACACAGTTCTGCCCTAAAGCAAATCATTTGCCAGTTAAATGACAAGATGGGGAACACGTGAATGATAACTGCTTTTGGACAAATGTGTCTAATGGACACAAGGAAAATGTGGATGGTTCACCTTGCACATCCCGGCTTGTCCATGTGACAGCTCCCAAAACCCTGCTTACACTTATCAAGGGTATCAGACCTTGTCAAAATTTAGGGATGCATGGCTAGAATGAAAGACATCCTTGTTTTTGCTAGCCTATTATGCACATATGAACCCATGGAACCATTCAACTATATTGTTTTACTTTTCTGATGACATTTTTTATTCTTTGCTGTCATTACATTCTGTGCTCTGATGTTGATGAGTTCATTGTAGATGTGAACCCATAGGTGTGTCCTACACCATCCTGAAAATGAAATGTAAAGAGTGTCATGAGGCGCCTTTCATTGTGTGACTACACAGCCATTACAACAGCATCCAATGTGACATACACAACATAATGTGGTTTACACATATTACAAATGGCAGCGTTCAAGCTGTAAGACTGATCAGTACAAGTAGCATGTCAAAGGCAACAATGGATGAAACAAATACATATTAATTTAAATAGTCACCCTGTGCATCAGATGTATAGCTTCATTTCCTTGCATCGATGACACTGATGATAGGGATGTGGCACAGGTATCATCACTTGCATAGGGTGTTGTATGGTGGTAAAGGAGGCCTAGGCTGACCCAGTAAGTTGGCAAGCGTATGTTTGAGGCAGAAAGGGGAGCAGGCAAGACATACCATGTAAATGTGGTGTGTGTGTCTATAGGTGACTTAAATGTGACAGTGGTGTGTGAGTGTCTGCGTGAACACAGCCAAGCTCAGTGTTAGCCCTACGTGAATGTATGATGGACAGCTTTGAGCCATGCATGGTAGAGCTGACAGTTCATCATCTCTGCCCCCAAACATGAGAACTGGCTCTGGCAGGAGTTGAACTTGCACGTCCATGCCCAAGGTCAGATGCTGGAGTACTACCTGAAGGTGACTGCTGTCTGCTGGGACCATGCCCTCCAAGGGACCACCCAGGGCCACATGCCCATGGCCTGCCACATCTTGGTGTGGACAACACAATCCCCTCTGGAGTGCTTCAATGTAGTGCCTCTATCAGAGCGTGATTGTGCACAGCCACATGGACTCTCAGCAGATGTAGTTGCTGACCTATGCCCATGAATCCGATGCTCAACTCCAACCAGATGTTCCATCACAGACATTGTGCATTTCAAGGCAGATAGTGTGTGATTTCTCTCAGACCAATGTATTTCCACTGCGTCAGTCAACTGATGTTGGGTATCAGCAACGTGGTGGAGGCAGTCACAAATATCAGACTGTGCTGCATCCATAACCCTGAACATTCATCTGGAGTTCCTTTTGGAACGTGCCTATGCCTCCATGATGGCCCTAAACATATGCCAAGTGACATGTGATGAGACAACTGCAACAGGTGATGGAGGGACAGCAGGTCTCCTACGAGCACCCTTATCAATGCTCCTGTATGGAACCTCACCAACTGTTTGGCTACAGCCAGTGTTGATACTCACTGCAGCCACAGTTGCACACTTCCCTGTTCAATGTCCCAACCCTCCAACTGTCCAATATCTGTGGCCTCAGGGGACTGGCTATGCAAAGGTATACTAACTGTGTATGTTGATAATGAGGGCAGATAGGGAATGTAAACCGCTTTGACAGATTCAGCTCATGCAACTCCCAGTTGTGCCTCACTTTGGCAACCATCATCATCAGAGTCTGAAGAGACACTGACTTCAGTTTGTGAAGGGGACAAAGACCAACCTCCCAGGTTACCTGTGATATAAAGGGGAAAGCATCACATTAATACCTGCACTACTATGATCTGCAGTCCTATGTTTCAATGTATGTTAAGCTGTATACACTGCTGTCACTATTACAGACTTGTAAAACCCACAGTATGAGATAGTAGGACATGACATCATTAATTTCTAACAAAAACTGATAAGTTTTCAAACTAACAGCTCTTTAAACTAGACTCTCATGAGCAATGCATAAATTATGTACACTGCTGACATTTTGCAGAACTCTGCACAGTTTACAGTATAGCCATCTGAATATTCCTGTCAATACTGTGAAATCAATCACTGTGGTTACACCTACAAGGCCTAGGTATGACCCTAAAGTGTGTACAATGAGAACATATTTTTACATTTCTCAGTCATACAGAGAGTACATCAATCCAGCCTGCAGGCATGGGATGACACTTTAGCTAATACCTTGAAGTAAATATACATCTGTGACAAAAATGTTTTGTATTTACCAGTGGCAGGGGCATGGTCTCTTCCTATTCCTGATGGTCCTGAAAAACATTTCAGGGAGAGGTAATGTAAACAGCATCACATGTTATGGTGTAACACTGGTAATACATCCAAATATCCCCCATTTACAGTCACCGCTATGTTAAAAAGTATGTAGGTCACAATCTCTGCATGATCTTAAAACTGCAGGTAACCTAGTTTCCCCCACCCCATAAAACACCTGACACCCATGTAAAAGTATGTACACCCTGACATGCTAAGTGCTACACTATTCCAATGCTGATGCAACTAAACATACATGGATACTCCTTTTTGCTGGAAACGGTGGCACCCACATCCAAGACATATGGTGTGATGGAACCCAGGGAGCTGTCCTGTGTTGCAGGGTTTGCCAGGAATTCCTCAGTGGCTGACAGAGGTTGTTCCACAGCAGGCCCACCACCAGTGACCTGACGATCCCTGACCATGTCCACTGCCCATCTGTGTGCTGAGTGGATCATGTCTGTGTGTCACATCTGCTCGTATGCACAATTCTGATGGCCAACAGCATTTATGTTATGGACCAGTTCATCTCATAAGGCTTGTTGCTTTTGCCTATCTGCCTTCCCTCTGGATAGCACAACTTGGTAGTGTTGACTTAATGCTTCAATTATGAGGTCATTTTCCACCTCAGTGAAAGGTGGGCTTAATCTGGCATGCATGTTATCACCTGAAATACAAAATAATAAGACCATGTCAGGATCACATACTTGGGTGTGCAATATGTACAGATACAGCAATTAAGGAAGGCTATTAGTAGTCGCCGCTTGGTTACACATCTCATATGCAACACTGTGACAATCATACAAAAGGTGTGGAAGCAACTAGGATAGTGGCAATAGTGACCTACACCAGCTTATGTCATGACATATACTTACATATGATCAGACACCCAGCGCAGGAGTCCACTTGTAGTGTGGCCCACAGCAGGAAGGCCGGCTCCCCATAATGTATGTATATAGCACAATGCAAAAAAATAGCTGTGTAGTATTACAACTGACAACAAGGGCAGTATCCAATATACCTGTGTCCTTAGTTAACAGACAGCATTAAACCCTTGCTGTAGTCTACATCCCCTGCAGATGTTACTCAGCTGCAGATCAACAGCATGTCACCTGTACAGTTCTAAGAAAGGCTTACTGATGTAATCCCATTCTCCTAATTATATTAAAACATATGCATCACGCTGAAAACAAAATGGTTACATACCTGATTGAGTACAATACTCCTCTTTTGAAAGATTCAGACATATACGTGCTGTGACAATGAGTTCACCATGGAAAGTAAATCTCATAAACAGTGGTTTCCCTAGCTAGGATTTTCCCTTTTTAAGCTGGTTCTTATTAGCAGGTGATTGCCTCTGAACCAATCTGTGGTTCAGGAATGCTAATTGAAGAATAACAGGTGATTTGATGTGTAATAAGGCAATCCCATGCAACTATTGAATGAGATATAAGGCCTCAATGTAGGATCCATCCCCTTTCTCATATGATGGGGTGGAAATACTGGGATAGAGATACTACATCAGCACAGAGAGACTGTTTGTAGTTGATACTTTTTATGTATACACGTGCATGCTACAGGCTACAGCTGATGCTGCTTCTGTAGGAAATAAACATAGTCAGACAGGCTGCAGAAGGTGGAGGATAACAACACTTATGAGTAACAGTGGACCAGTGGAAGCCTAGGTGTACAGTCAGAGCCTGATTGAGGGAGCCCATCCCACAGGAAATTGAGGTATGTGTTTAAGGCAAGTATGTTAGCCATAGGTATCATTAACAGAGTAAACTGCAGCATGTTTGTTGCGTCCTTGAACAAGGTAGGAGGTACACTTACCATTATGTCAACCATTTGGACAACTGACAAGCCATGTGTTATGTTATGGTAGTCTTCTAGAATGTGTGTGCTGGTAACCCTTTTTTGCTAGCATGAACTTGTGCATCTGTGCTTATTTGTAATATCAGTATTAAATGATTGTGTGCTGCAGTCTGATATTACTAGGCCTCCTTTGATATACATACCTTAAAATCCTCTGTGAATGCATAGTAATGCATGACCTGGCACTCTATGCACTTTCTATTGTTCTAACAGGAACATGTTAACTGTGTTCCTATCTGCAGGCTTTTGACTTCCATCATTGAAAAGCAGGCAGTCCATCTGAAATACTTTTGGTGGAGAAATAGGTGATGAGACAGTCATTCATGTCAGAATTTAAATGGTTGATGTACACATAGATTTGAAATGCTAGACACCATTGGACTTGAACTCAGGACCATGTGCCCCAAAAATTAATGTTATTAATTTTGCAAAGCATTTAACAAACTGAGCTACTGAATCTCTGTTACAGCAGGTGTGTTTTTCAATATACAATTGCACACTTACATGCTGTTACATACCTCATTTACATCCATTATTCTGTGTATGGCTTTATAGGGATGTATTTCTCCACCAGAGTCACAGTTAAACACCTATTTTTCCATTAATGTTTTAGCAGGTGCATTTTTAAATGTTGCAGATATAATTGCACAGTCACCTGCTGTTAGAGACCTCACTTACATCCAGTGTTATGTATCTGGATTTATAATGATGTATTCCTATACCAGAGTTCAAGTTACATTCCCATTTTTCTGTTACTCTTTTATCATATTTGCATGATGAGGCATGATGCACGGCATTGCTTAAATGTGCTTAATGATGGGAAGATGGCAGTTATTATGTTTTTCTTAAAGCATCTGTGTTAATTAACAGCTGTGTCACTTGGCGGGTTGATGAACTGGTCTGCAGGTGTGATAGTCCTGGGCTCGAAATAGGGCACAGGTGTCCTTTTTGAACATGATTAATATTTTTTCACAAATGTATATCAGTATAGTGCCATTTAGCTGAGCTTAGTAATGCTGAGCTTAATGCAGTGTCATGCAAAAAATATTTAAAGAGATGAAAAATGGGGAGATAGAACAGTGTTGAAATGAGGTGCAAGCAGGGGGGAAAACAGCAGGTAGGTATGTGCAGGAAGGGTGTAGGAAAGAACCATAGCTATCCATTTCTTGTACAGCAACAACTGCGTCACCCCAGAGAGATGGGGTGAGGACAACATAAGTGTGTTGTCAAGCCAATTGGGCCAATTTAAGTGTACAGTGAACACATGTAAGAAATGGAGAGCTATGTATGGGACGATATTTTTGGTGGGGGGCAGGTGGCCTATTTTTTTAAGGTGAGAGTGGAATATTGGGGAAGGGACATAGGGACGTGTGGGGGAGGTAATTTGGGAAGGTGAGGAAGCTTTTGCAGACAGACAAGACAGCAGACAGGGCTGGTATGTGACACAAGAGGGGGTGAACACCTTGATTGGGGAGGGTGTTGTGGAATCCCAGTCCCATGGACATCAGACACGGTAGCAGTGTGACTCAAGTCCTCACCCATGGGACTGTCAGCACTGTACCTTCACTGCTCCTGTGGAGGCATTGGCCGATACCAGCACCTGGGGTGAGAAGACCCCACCAGGATGGACAGCATCCCTTTCATCTGGGGTAGGCATGCACAGAGAGTTTGGCGCAGCAGCCCTCGCACCCTGCCTAGCAGTTCCTCATGGGTGACATAATCAACCCCTCCACTTTCCCTCCCAGAGGGAGGACCAACTCCAGCCTGTGGGTCAGAACTAACAGATGGTGCAGGTAGTGCAGGGACAGCAGAGGGGCACCACGAGACTGTGGCCCAGATGTGCTGGGCCCTGGTTCCACAGCTGAGTGAGCCCAAGGTAGGTGGATCGTTTAGAGCTGGCCTATATTGTCACTCTGTAGTAAATTAAATATAAACATAAGGTAAAAATAAACATAACCAAAGAAATGTTAGGATTAACATAACAGAAGATAATAATGATTAATTGAAAGAAATAGAAAGGAATATAATGAGGAACACAACAATAAATAATGTAAATGAAAGTATTTTAACAGCAAAACAATATGAAATTATACATAAGGCCAACATAAGAAGTAGTTGCAAATAATATATTAATATCAAATCATAATAATAAATATAATTAATAAATTGAGGAGAAGAAGTGGGGTGAGAGAGAGAAAATTGTAATTTCACGGGTAATATCACTACACAGACTACTATCACATACTTCTACATATCTAAGATTTCAGTTGTGAGTACATTGACTGCAAATATTGTATAGATGATGTCGCACATACATAGGTCTCAGCCTGTTAGCATGGGACATTATGGGCCAAGCCCTACCAAATGGTGGTACAAAGGGAAATCTACAGGGAACATTTTTACATAGTGTGCTCATACATTGATAGCAAGGTGTTCTGATAACGGATTTGCCAATAAATTGCATTCCAAGTAATGCCTTGCATCTACTAGTCAAGGACCAGACATATGGGGCAGTAGTGATTGCATTCTGCAAAAATTATGACAGTTGAGAGGTATGTTTGCGTACACTAATTACATTAGACAGCTAGTCATTTCTTAGTTGGCTGCCATGGGATTAGAACCCACAAACAGTGACTACAGGAATAATGTGCACTTTATTTGAATATAATGAATTCTCAAAACACCATTTCCTTTAAGACTTTTATTGCAATATTATGTGTGAAATCATACATTTACACACATGCATAGCTGTGTGTGGTATCAGATTGGAAACCAAATGCATTGACCACATGAATAATCAGCACTTTATTTGAAAACATTAGTTATCAAAATACCATCTCCTTTTACACTGTAATGCTTAGTGTCAAATAAAATCTGGCAGTTACACACATGTATGGCTGTGTAGGATATCTGTTAACCTAACCATATACCCCATTCATTTACTGAGTGCTATCTACAGCATATTTCGGGGAAAATTATCAGAACTGAAGCTTGACACAATCTGAATATTGCACTACATTTATTTCTGAAATGTGTTGCTGCATTATTTATTAGTTAATATGTAACAGTTGACAGGTGTTGGATTAGAACACTCATTCAGTGAATACAGGAATAATGAACACTTGTTTGAAAAGATTACTTATCAAAGCACAATCTCATTTTAAACTTTATTGATAATGTTTCTTAAAATCTGGCATTTAGACACATGGATAGCTGTCCAGGACTAAAGTTAACTTACCCATATACATGTTAATTTACTGAGTAAAATATACAGCATTATTTCAGATAAAATGAGCAGAACACAGGCTTGAACTTTACTCTGGGTATTGCACTTCATTCATTTTAGATGTTTGTTGCTGCATTCTTTATTCATTTACATTTAACAGTTGACTGGTGTCAGATTAGAACACACATGCTGCGAATACAGGAATAGTGAACACTTTTTTAAAAAAAATATTATTTATCCAAGCACCATCTCCTTTTAAACTTTATTGATAATGTTGCTTAAACTCTGCCATTTAGACACATGGATAGTTGTCCAGAACTTCAGTTAACTTACCCATATACCATGTTCATTGACCGAGTGGAATATACAGCGTTATTTCAGACAAAATGAGTAGAACACAAACTTGAACCTTACTGTGGGCATTGCACTATATTTCTGACATTTTTTACTGGATTCTTTATTCAGTTACATGTAACACTTGAATGGTGTCAGATTAGAACACATATGCAGTGAATACAGGAATAGTGAACACTATATTTGAAAACATTACTTATCAAAGCACCATCACCCTTTAAAATGTATTGATTAATGTTGCTTCAGTTCTGGCATGTAGACCATGGATAACTGTGTAGACCTTGTGTTAACTAACCCATATATCCTGTTCATTTATTGAAGGCAACCTACAGCCTATTTCAGAGAATGAGCAGACCAGAAAACTGACCCTTAATCTGAGTAGATCCTAATATTAACTGATGTCTGGAAGCTATACTACACAGTGCTGCATGCTTACGTGCTTTAACTTGCTTTACCATTTCAGGTAGGCAGTGACACATTAATAAAGATGTAAGATGTCCCAGGTATGTCATACCTGACTGTTAAGACTGAAGATTCTGTATTCAATTCATTGTATATTTACAATATGCATTAAGTAACTACTTTGATGTTTTCCTACTTACCATACGATTGGTTCATCCTGGCCAGGTGCCCTGCATGGGACTGGACATTGCGAGCTCTCCTTTTTGCAGCTTTGGAAAGAGAAGCAAACCATTATGCATACCAGTTTTGCACAGATTCAGCTTGCATATTTCTACATCGGTGGCAAACATACTTACATATTTGTGGGGTTTGCCCAGCACTAACTTCTTGGATCCAGGTGTCTAAGGTTCCCCTCTTCCTATGCCTCAGGTTGTTATAGTGGTGATGACACTGCTCACCAGTGTGGGGGATACCAGTAGCACTGGTAAGTTCCCTGGCCTGGCCAAATGATCCCAGGCCTCAGTCTTACACTCTGAGCCCTGGTATTTGCC
Organism: Protopterus annectens; assembly: GCF_019279795.1. Taxonomy (NCBI): domain Eukaryota; kingdom Metazoa; phylum Chordata; order Ceratodontiformes; family Protopteridae; genus Protopterus; species Protopterus annectens. Next base: position 131,399,709 of record NC_056740.1, read on the forward strand.
CTGCAGCAGCCGGGGTTCATAATTCTTAACCAGAAGTCCAACAAAAACTCTGGACTCCTGCACTCCCCAATTCTACACACGAAAGCACACTCCTTTACCAACAGCACCATGCATATCCACAGCCAAGTTAATATTTCAATGAATTATGTGAAATTCCCACCTATGGGCCTTTAAATAGGCTGCATTCCCACCCTTACACTTCATGCTGTAACTTTCAAAAAAGCTCAGCACCACTTAGCATCTCTCAGACTTGTACAAACATGTATAAGTGTAGCTTAGCAATGCGCAAATGGGAATAGACTGTTGACCATGTTTAAGCACTGCTTAGCATCATGCAGCTTTTCCAAATGTAAAATTTTTTAATTTTAAATTTAGCCAATGTTTCAGTCATCTGACACATTTTCACAGCAATAAGTGTAAAAAGTATGACTGCTCAAGATTCAAACCCAGGGCCTACTACACTGTAGGTCATGACTCAACCTATCTAGCCACTGGGATAGTGGACAACACTTTTATATCTTCACATATACTACTAAGGTGCCTGTATGTGCAACGCAGCTTTGCTGTGCAGGTTTGCATGTTGCTAAGTAACACAGGACTACAACAACTGAATACATCTGGTTTCTATTTTTAGCTGTCTAGCAGGTGTCTACTGCTTAAGTACGCCTTGCTACACCTAGCTAAGCAATGTGCCACACCTCACAAACAAGCAGATAAAAAAATTCATTAAAATTGATTACATTTCATTTCTATTTTTAGATGTCTAGCAGATATCTATTGTATATGTGAGCAATGCTAAGTATAGCTGTGCAACACTCTACACTGTGCAAATAAGCACATGAATGTAAAAAAAAAATAAAAATTGCAATTTCAAGTAGTGATATCTATTGTTCACCTATTGGGCCAAAATATATTGTGCTGTGCTTACCAACTTTCCAGAGGTTTTCTGGACAGTCCACAAGTATGGCACAGTGTTGCTTACATGGATTCAAAATCCATATTACTATGCTCTCCCTCGGCAGCATACCATAATTAATATTCATGGTGCACTGCCAAGGAGGAACCATGACCATGTACACGGGTACATTCCATGTAGGCTCTTCATGGAGCTTACATGGATTTTATTGAATCCTTAGGAAAATTTTAGTTTAGGCTGCCTTAGGTAGCTCAAACACACCTGGTGGCTTTCTGTGGCTGGTAACACTATGAGTAGTAATTTATTCAAGAAACTGCACCTGTCAGGCAACTTTCTCTGTGGCACAAGGTTAACTGAGATGAATTGACAGAAATAAGGTATATGAAGCATTGTTCAAATCCTGTTTACAGAACACTTTGCCATAATGCACAATATTTCCTTTTCCATTTTTTCCATTTTAAGGTACATTTGCTCTTCACTTGGCAGCAAGCAAACACAGCTTATTATCTAAGGAAATAAAACCTGAAAAAATCAGTTTAGGCTGCCTTAGGTATCTCGAGCACACCTGACAATGTTGCTCTTTTTCAGCACTCTAGACAGTACTGAGAGGAAAAATTCCACCTGTCATAGAGCTATCTCTGTATCACAAGGTGTAAGGCAATGACTTTTGATACATAATCCAGCCTACATTAATCCAGCTGCAAAATACTTTTTAAAAATGGAGTAAGCAGCACATTTCTCAGAAATTTTGAATAGGACTATAACAGTAAAGCAAAAGACAATGTTAACCTGTTCCTTTCAAACAATGTATCAGTAAGCCTTATATAATGAAAATGTGTTGTTTAGCATATGTGATAAATGTTTCAGATATATATATATGGGAGGGGAGATAGGAAATTTACCCCGGGGATCAAATCAGTTGCCCTGCTAGACAGGGGTCCAGGGAAGTAAATGCTGTGGGAAGAAATAGACAGGGAATTGTTATGGCTAGGCTTGTACAGGCCCTAGGGCCAATAGCCTAGTACCATAGGTTCATAGGTTCATAGGTTCATACTAGGCTATCTGCCCTAGGGCATTTATAAGCCTAGCCAGAATGTGTTTGGCTTTCGCCACCCATTTTAAATTAATTTTGCTATGCCCTTTTTCGAGGTTAGTATACTGTGCCTCTGTTTAACACTGACACAGAAGTGATACCCAGGGTAAACCTACGATCTCCCATCCACTCATCAAGATTCCTCTTGAAGAGAGTCAATGAGGGTCTCTGCCTAACCTGGACTGGGATTTTATTCCAGAGTGAAGGGAGCCTCTGTGTTATGAATCTGTCCCTCCAGCATGTCCTATTTATTTCAGTGCTGAGGTTCAAGTCTCTCGAGCGCATAGCTCAATGGGATTTGGATTTTCTGAGGTGCAGCATGCCCATTAATTCCGGGTTGGACATGGCTTTATACGTCAGGCACAGATTGCCTCTGAACAGGCGGTATGCCACTGAGTAGAGCTGGAGTTTCTTTAACCGGGCAGCATATGGCATCTGTTTGAGCCCTTTGATCCTCTTGGTGAGGTACTTTTGGGGTCTTTCCAGTTGCTGCAGGTGTCTGGTAAGGTACATCCCAAAAGGGGCATTGTACTCAATTATGGGCCTGATGAGGGATGAGTAAAGAGGCACGATGACCTCCCCGGATCTAGATGTAAATCCCTTCATGATTAGGTGGGCTATATAAAATGTTTTTCTAACCACTTTGGCCACGTGGTTGTCTAATGAGAGATTGCTATCAACTTGGGTCCCCAGGTCCCTAATTACTTCTTCTGTACTTAATGGATTACCACCTATGTGGTAATTTGTGGGCACTTTGTTTTTGCTAAAGGGGATGATTATACACTTTTTGGCGTTTAGCTTGAGGCCATGGCTCTGGCACCAGTTGTCTGTTTCTATGAGGCCCTTTTGGAGGATGCTTGTGCCGGCTGGAGAGTCGATTATGGTGCCCAGTTTGCAGTCATCTACAAACTTGGTCAGCCACAGTCCTTCCGTGTTGGCCTGTACCTCCGAGAAATATATAGCGAACAAGAAAGGTCCCAGGACTGAGCCTTGTGGGACGCCACTTGTAACTGGTTTGGAGTCTGACATGGCTCCAGCAATTCTAACTATGTGGGTTCTGTCCTTGAGCCAGTTTGCAACCCATCTAGTGACATAGGGGTTTATATTTAAGCTGTTGAGCTTATCTATAATGCCCGAGTGGGGTATTGTATCGAAGGCTTTTGCGAGGTCCAAGTCGGCTGTGTGGACCACCTTCCCCTCGACAATGGCCTTGGTGACTGTTTTAAAGAAATCAATCAGGTTTAAGAGGCAGGATCTGCCCTTAACAAAGCCAAACTGGGTAGGATCCTGTGTCTGTAGGTCCCCAATATCTTTATTTATAAGGTCCATGATGATCCTTTCCATAGCTTTGCAGACCAAGCTAATCAGGCTTATGGGGCGATAGTTTCCAGGATCCGTTGAGGCACCACCTTTGTGAAGAGGGACCACTGTTGCTGTACGCCACTCTTTGGGTAGATATCCTGTAGTAAGGCTGAGATTGAACAGTAGTTTTATGTTTGGATTTAGCTCTTCTTGGAGTTCATGTAGGATGCAGCCCGGGACACCGTCTGGTCCCATTGATGCTGTGTTTTTTGCTTTGGAGAGGGTGGCTCTTACCTGAGCATCTGAGATGTCAGGGGGGCAGCACTCTGCTGGGATAGATAATTGCCCTTTTGGTGGTGGGGGAGAGAAGTTTGCGCTGAACCAGTCAGCTAGGATGTTGGCAATGTCTGTGGGTTTGGTGTATTTTTTGTCATTTTGGACTAATTCTGAGCATATCTGGGAATTACCACCCAGGTTCCTAACATAACTAAAGAAAGCCTTGTGATTATCCTTAGTGTCCTGTGCAATTTTTCTCTCGTAGCTGGCCTTAGACGATTTTATGTGTGCCCATAGTTTTTTGCTAATACTGATCAGAGATGCCTTCCCTTTTTGGGATTTTGCTCTATCATTTAGTAGTTTCCTCCTTCTATTGTATAGTTTGTTTATGGCTGGGGTCCACCAGACAGGACGTCTGCCTTTGGAGGATTGGGTCTTGGTTTTATTTGGCATCGCATGATCCATGCATTCCTGAAGGTATTCATAGAATGTGTTTATAAAGGATTCTGCGGTCTGGGACGTATTTTCCACAGGCCCGGGGGTTTGAAGGATTCCACCTCAGTTTTGAGGAGTGTGAAATTTGCTTTAGAGAAGTTTTTCACTGTGGTTTTCTGGGCAGGGGGTGGGGTTGGGATGTGAATATCCAGTGAGATTAGGTTATGGTCTGATCTTACCAGTGAGGATACACTTCTGGTCTGGAGCATAGAGTCCCCATGTTGGTGATGATCAGGTCCAGTATGTTTTCCCCTCTTGTGGGAGTGGTAACAAGTTGTTCCATAGCATTTGAGTTTATAAATTCTAGGAACCTTTAAGCTAGGGTGTTGGAGCTAGAGTACTGCTCCCAGTCTATGTTTGGGTAGTTGAAGTCACCCAATATAATGGTGTTTGGAGAGACCTTCATATTTTCCAGTGTTCTCAGGAAGGCTGAGTGGGGTTCCTGGGTCTGGGAGGGTGGTCTGTAGCAGGCTATAAACTGGAAGGTAGTTTTACCCACTGTTAGTTGCACATGGATAGTCTCTGACGCTTTGTGCTCTGCCACCAACCTGGAGGTGTGGGTATCTTTGACGAATATTGATACTCCCCCTCCTTTTGTGGGTCGGTCCAAGTTTTGGGGCCAAAAAGCATGGTATGAGGTATAACCTGGTAGTGCTGGGGTGCTCTCGGGAGCCTTGAACCAGGTTTCTGTTACTGCTCAGATATCGATGTTCTCCATGCTAAGGAGACTTACCAACCTATGAACCTATTTACATATATATATATATATATATATATATATATATATATATATATATATATATATATAAACCTAATGTATGTCCACCTTCCTAGACATCTCAATGAATATATTTCATACAAATATTACTTCCTTATGCACGGTGGGCACAATACTTTTGTTGTCATCATCATGATTCTTCACATATCTCAACTCTGTGGTTAGGACCCTTATGTCTTCTGAAGTATGCATGTAACATAAACTGTTTTGATCCTCACATTCAACTGCAACCATGAGAACCATACTTACTTGCAGTTAGAATGACTTTTACATAGGTCTTTATTCCAGGACATAATTATAACCACACACATATAAGTCTATCTGAAGTATACGTCCATTCATTCAGACATTGCTGTATGTCAGATTTCCAGGGTAGCAAGATAGTTCTCATGTGGCAATGTCACTTAATTCATTATGTTGCAATTGTTGTCTCCTTTAGCCCATGTGTTTGATTCTCAGCTGTTGCAATAATATTTTTACATTTGGTGAGCTCCAACCTGATAATATATCAGAATTCATCCATCTTTCACTTTCCAAAGTACAACTCTCAAACCCATGCCAGTAAGCAGTCCATTGTTGAACACTGGAATCTGTGATAATGGGTGGAGCATCACACATGGCACACCTCAATGCAATGTTTCACACCTTTACTGCTATCAGCTGTAAGTAGTGCCAATGTGTCTGCCAAGGAGTCCATCTGCTTTCAGTTGCACAAATGCAGTTGGCAAGGCTGTGCATGTCTGCACAATACCAGTAACATGTGAGTTCTAAACCAGGCAAAAATTCAGACATATTTTGCTAGCTTGACTTTTGCAGACATTACTGATAAGGGAGAGAATGGAGCTAAATTTAGAATACAAAGGTGGGGTGTTAAGGAGTCTAGTATATGTATGGCACTCCTCATGAAGCACTACAGCCATAAGCTACTGCAGGGAGATTATACTTGGTCTCAGTATAAGGCTGAGGTTTGGAATAGCTTAGCCAAGGCTGTCTTCAGTGCAACTGTCATTCTATGCAATGGGGAAAAATGTCATCACCACTAAAGTGACCTTAAAAAGTACAAATAGGACCTCCTAAGCTGATATAATGGTGAAGTTAGGACTGGGAATATCCCCAGTTATGTAAGTATACTGACCTATAACCTGTCAATAATATGATAATAATTAACTAGACAGCCAGCGCAGTCACTCAGTATGCTTTTATACATATTGTTTCTCTTTTTGTTCTCTACAGCTGCAGAGGAGTTTGCTGCAAACTGTGAGGTGCATCATGAGAGAGTAACTCTCCTCAAAGAGGCATGTGGTAAGTGCAAATCAGTACTCACCTCGCTAGTGCATAAACTTCTTAAAAAGCTAAAACCATGCTCCCTGTCAATAACCTTCCCTCAGAATATCTTAAACTTGCTGATTTAGCCTACCCTGTTAGCATCCTCAATAAGAGATCCATCATAGATGCCAATATTCCTAAACTCTGGAAAAAAATCCACCATAACTCCATTGCACAAAGGTGGCAAAACCAACGAATTAACCAACTATCGACCCATCTCTAGCCTCTCCCCTCTATTCACAATATTGGAGAAATTAATGCATAAACAACTAATAAAATATCTCACTGAAAACAACCTCCTTGCACCAACACAACAAGGTTTTCGCCCAGCACATAGTACCACTACTGCTCTTCTCCCCTTCACTGACAATGTGAACAAAGCCTTAGATTCCAGACTAATAACATCTGTAATTCTATTATACCTATCAAAGGCTTTTGACACAGTGCCACATCCCAAGTTGCTGCAGCAACTATCATTAGTAGGATGCTCTCAATCCACCATCAAATGGTTCTCTAACTACTTAGCTGACAGACAGCAATGTATCAGATGGCAAGGTAGCCTATCTGAATATCTAGTTAATAAAACAGGAGTTCCACAAGGCTCTATTCTTGGGCCCCTCCTTTTTAATATTTTTATAAATAATTTACATACTGCCTCCCTTCAAAGTACACTCATCCAATACAAAGGCAACTCCACTATCATCACCTCCTACAATAATTTCCAAAATCTACTAAGTATAACACAAAATCCCTTTACATCCATAGAAGCCTGATTAATTTATATGAAGTACAACTTCTACTTAATCCTAAAAAATCTAAGCTATTGCTTTTCTCAACTAAACCAGTCTTACAAGACTTCACTATATACTCACAAGACAACACAAAAATCAAAATAGTATCACATGCCAAACTATTAGGCATTACTATAGACAACAAACTAACCTTTGAACAACACATACTTAGTACAAAAAAAAAAAAAACCACGTTAAACTTGGCAGACTCTATAGACACAAACTTTACATGGACAAGCCCACCAAAAAGACACTTGCTAATAGCCTTCTGTTCTCATCTCTTGTATATGGGGCCCCCATTTTCACCAACCTCCACCAATCTCCTAAAAATAAACTCCAATCACACTACCATAAAACTGCTAAATCTGCAGCTGGCATACCTTACCGATCATACCACTGTCAAGCCCTTAAGGAATTAAACTGGCTTGGATTTCAACACTACCTTGATTCCATGCAACTAACTCTAGCTCATAAAATAATTTGCAAACCAGATAGCTGACCTGCCCTACAGCACATCCTACAACTATATTCCCCATCCCATAATCTGTGATCCACTAGAAAACAGCTTATAACCACTATCAAACCTAACAAAAGAGCCAGTGAGAATCTTTACTCTTATGCCACTGATAGGAAATGGAATGCCCTTCCCACAGATATCACCCTCCAAGTCTCTTTAAAAGGATTCAAACTATCTCTGAAGAAACACTTCCTCAACAAGCAGATCTGTTCCTGTGCCCAAAATTATAGACCACTATAAATTATCATATGTTTTCTTTTTTCTTCCTATCCCCCTATTTTCTTTTTCTCTGTCTTCTCACCAACCCCATCATTAAATAATATACTTACTCTTTTTCTCTTCGCTTTCAGCCACTACGCTGATATAACTTTCTTTTTCACACCACTTCACCATTTTAGAATTTACCTTCTTTTACCTCTTATGTCTAATTCCTGAAAGCCTTAGCATCTTCTTGTTATTCTTTTCCTCTCTCAAACATTTACATTTCAACTGTTCCTATCTACATTATCAATCCTAAAGTCCATTTGAATACACCTGATAAACCATATAATTTTGTCACTTTGTGCCTAGAATATGTATTAAATGTATTATATGTTCAATGAGTAACATATGTATATGTATACAGTAACACTGTCAATTTCTGTTAACACCTGTTGTACTACATAACCTATATCATTTGCTTTGTTAAAACTGTTTAATGCCTTTAATTATGTACACCTTTACTTGTGAAGCTTTTTCTCCCTGAGCCTTCACTGAAAATGGGTCCTTGACCCAGTAGACTTTCCTGGTCAATACATAAATAAAATAAATAAAGTAAAAATTAAAGTCATAATATTATTTTCATTCTGTAAAGTACTAGCATCTTGAAGAGGCATACCTCATCATTCATCTCTCACATGCATGCATGCCTTTCCCAATAAGTGTTGCTGCTTGCACTAGGCAGTTAGAATACCAGCTTTACTGTTGTTGCGTTCAGTACACAGAAGCAGCCTTTTTTCTTAATTGATATTTGTTTATAAGATCTTAAGAGCAGTCTGTCAGTAAGAAGTACATTATGGTAATTGTGATTATTAAGTTAGAATGCATAATTCTAATTTGTCATAATGAAATAAAGGCAGTTGTTTCTTATATCAGATCAGTGATATTTGTTTATTTATTAACACAAAATACCTTGCTATCTTATATGCATGTTAAAAAAATTGTACAGTAGTAAATTATCATAATTTTTTATGTATTGCCAACAAAAAGTTTGTTCAAAGTGTACACTAGACATACCATGTATCTAATTATCTCTTATTTTTGTCACCCTCCCCACCCCACTCTCTCTTTTTGTGTGTGTGTGTGGCGGGGGGGGGGGTTGTAATCTCCTGTTTGCATAACTCACTGATGAAAATCAATCATCAGCAGCACAGAGAAATAGACAGCCCATTACTGCTCATCCCGCCATACCTCCACAGATGGTAGCACAGACACCCAGCACTTCATGGTCACAACCTTTCAGTGTTGCCGCAACTACCCCTGCCATACCTGCTCCAAGTACGTCAGTTAGCTCTGCCCTAGCTGCTGGTGCAGTGATACTGTCTGTGAGCAGTACTAGTGGAGGAGATGATTTTGTCATGCACCTGGAGCTAACAGGGCTGGTGGAGAATATGATGGTGAGAGGTCTCTGTGCACGTACTGGTAAGGTTGAAAAGGTCATATGTCACATTTTAAAGATGATGCCACACCCAGCACTAACCCAGGGAGTGGCTGCAGGAGACAGTAATGACAGTCTGTGGGTGAAGACTAGATTCTCACTGTTCTCATGTTGGACGTGGGTATGCTTCCAGTGTCCCCCATGAACCTATCCCTAATCATGGTGTTCCCAACCTTTTGTTTGGATCACCATCCATGTCTGTTTTGAATGTCCTGTAGGTCTACACATGCTTCCTTACCTACCCTAACTATCTGATCCTCTTATTCCTAAGCACCTTTCCCAATGTTCCTCTCTCTCTCTCTCTCTCTCTCTCTGTCAAATAAAAATGTAGACACCTGTCCTGCAAAAAATTATGCCCTATACATAGTTTTACACTTTGCCTATATGTCAGCCTGATGCAGCTGATTAAGTCCAATTGTCCATACAACGTTATTTTGTTGTTGTCACCCATTGCTGGTGTGGTGACTTTACAAAGTCATAAAACTGTGTGTACAATTGTACATTTACATTGTAAAGAAGTGTATGGCTATCGTGTATTCCCACAACCCTCCTGCAAATTCCTGTATTCTTTCCCCTCTGTCATACCCTCTGCTTGCCAACCCCATTTTCAAAACTGTCTCATCCACTCCTTTTTCACATTTTAATCTGGTCAAAGAATATATTCACACACAGTACACACATAGCCAAAAATTTTCATTTTATGTCTTCAGCATTTGCATGGAGTTTGGCATAGCACAGCAATGCTGAGTGACAGTGAATGCTGTTTAACTTTTTGCAAAAACTGGAGATTTTACTCTAATCTGCAGTTATCCAGTTACTGTCATGCAAATGTGCTTAAATCCTCTACACTATGGGAATACAGATTAAAGACATATTAAAGACAGTACTGTAGAAGAGCAAATTTAATATTTATTAGGTTTCCGGAAGTACAATACCAGGAGCTTCTATGAGGTGTATAGAGATAATTGCACTGTTTGTAGCCTGATGTTTTAGCATAGTGTCATGGGTTCGAATACAGCTGCATGTCAGGTTATTACTTCATGACAGTTCTTATTATTATCATATATTTACTTGCAAACATTTTTATTTCTACATGTGACGCATTTCCTTAACATAACACTGGAATACTGCAGCAAGATATCATTTTCAAAAACATTGCAGCCCAAACAGATAGACAACCTTATCCTGGTTAGGTATTCCTATTTATTGTACTCTCCCATCCCTTATTTGTATCTATAGCAATCAATTTATTGTACAGAGCATGACAGATTAATGATGATTTAAGAAGTTAGACTAAAACAGCATACAGATGTTCTTAATGATGATTTAAGATGTAAGTCTAAAACAGCATGCAGATGTTCCTACATGGCTTCTAAAACATATTTTTGCTATTCCTCTCTGCACCTGTCTGCACCTGTCTCTGTTCACCCGTCCTTCCTCAGTATGTTTTCAGTGTACCTCAGTAGTTTTATTTTAATGCTGTGAAGCAGTAATTTGTGGTATGATGAGCTAATGCGCAAATAAGTAGAAAGATTTTTTTTAATAATTTTGAATTTTCTGTTTATTAGCTAAATGTTCAAGAGTGTTTTGGTTCAGTAATTTATGTATACCTGTTGGTTATATATTTTTGTGAGCCACTGTTATCCTTCTTTAATGATAACTTACTTTGTTCCTGCCTCCTATCACCCTGTTGATGTATCTTCTCCCCTCTATTTCATTATTCTTCCACCTCTGCATTTGGACAATGTCTAGCTTCTGGCAACAAATGCAACTAAGGCTAAATGGAAGTACACAACATTTGGCAGTATCTTTGGATTTGATTGCCTTCGTCCACATTACTCTGTTTCACTTTGCGCTGTTATGCTAAGCTATGTTTATTCAGTTTACTTGTACATTTAAATATGATGAAGAGCTGGATGTATGGATTGCAGTGGTCAATAGGGCAACAAAGGTAATTACACACATTCATGTTTGCTGAAATCTGCTGTCAAATATTAACTTTCACAAATATGAGTTTCTAATTATTGTGCTATGATAACACTCAGGTCTAAGCTATTACTTGGCATGCTGAAATGTTCAAATACATGTGGATGACAACATGTTTCATGATGTTTTGATTGACTACCATGTCTGTAAATATTGGCTAAACCTCTTTACTTAACACAACATTATCCATTCACTCCACTAATCTGTCTGCTACCTATTCTGAAGGCTGTCTCCTAAAGATCTTTACACAGAAGTCAGCAAAGAGCAGCACAGAGTACTGCTAATGACTATTGTTAAGTTCAACACTTCACAATATGATTACTCATGCACTAACACTTTGCCATCAGCAGCACAAATAAGCTTAGCGGCTTTGCGCTCAAAGAGTATAAGGCAAAAAAGCAGAGATCAAAAGTTATAGTTTTCTGCTGCACGATGTTTGTATGTATATATTACTGTTGCCAAAGATGATTGTGAGTTTTGAATGATGCCAACTCGCCTAATTCATGATACGTCTGCTCTATAGTTTTTATAATCGCACTGTATTACCAGCTGGGTTAACCTTTTCTCACCAAATCCATCACTGTCATTCTGCTGTGCACTGTCCTATGTACGACTTGCATGTTTGTAGTGACAATGCACACAGTGCAAGTATGAGACAATAAAAGTGTACAATCATCCCGCCATGATGTCACTGCAATACTTGATTGATAATTCAGTGGTGTGCAACAATCTGTATGTCATCCCATTATGTGGAAAATGTCAATGTCCTTCACAGTAACACAATGTACATTAAGGACAGTATCTAAATGGTATTATAAAAGTATGTCATTACATGTGACAATCATAATAATGTGATATTGTCCTGTGCACACATATGCATTTGTTGCATGACCTGGAATGCACAGTGCCATCTCTTCAAATCATTGATTTTTACAAATATCCCAATATCCAGTTTCACATAGATATTGTGTGTCTTTTCTTATGTTGCCTGCAACTAGTAGATTGCTTTTTAGATTGTGTGACCTAAATAGGAAAGAGGTTCAATACCCAGTGTGGAAGACATGTGGTGCGTGTGTGTGTGTGTGTGTGTGTGTGTGTGTGTGTGTGTGTGTGTGTGTGTGTGTGTGTGTGTGTGTGTGTAAGTGTGTGTGTGGGTGTGTGTGTGTGTGTGTGTGTGAGAGAGAGAGTGTGTTTGTGTGTGTGTGTGTGTGTGTGTGTGTGTGTGTGCGTGCATGTGTGCATGTGTGTAGCTATATACATCTATATATATATCTATATCTAACTATCTATAGGTATATATATATATATATATATATATATATATATATATATATATATATATATATATATATGTATGTATAAATTGGTGGTGTATCCACTTCCCTTGAAAATAATACATTATTTTTTTTCTCACAGCTCCCTTATCCCTGTTTTTATAGTTACATCCTCCATGAAACAAACTGATGAGGTCATCTTAACAAACGTGAAGTCTGTCACCTAAGAATCAGGTTTCTGTGGTGCTAGGAATTAATACAGTGCTCTCTAGCTTGTATAACTCAGAGTGGTAGGAGGCTTGATGCCCAACATGGAAGACGCATGTGTGTAAGAGACTGTGTGCATCACTTGGTGGTGTATCCACTTCTGAGAAAAACATATTTAACTGTTCTCACAGTTCCTTTATTCCTATTTTTACATTAACATTGTTCATAGGTTCATAGGTTCATAGGTTCATACTAGGCTATCTGCCCAAGGGCATTTATAAGCCTAGCCCATAGTTATGTGGCTTTCGCCACCCCTTTAGTTTGAATAAAAACTATGCCTATCATTTTGCTGTGCCTCTGTCAAGCAGTGACGCTGAAGTAATCCCTGGGGTATATCTGCAATCTCCCATCCATTGGTCAAGATTCCTCTTGAACAAGACCAGAGAGGTGCTCTGCCTCACATGTACCGGGATTTTGTTCCACAGCATAGGGAGTCTCTGGGTGATGAATATGCTTCACCTCAAATACACTGATGAGATCATCCTGACAAATGTACAACTTCTCCCCTGAGAGTCAGACTTCTCCTGTGGTGCTTGTGAATATAACAGTGCTCTCTAGATTGTGAAAACTAGAAAGATAGGGGGTTTTATGACCATCATGGAAAACTTGTATGTGTCTGTGTTTGTAATGCTCATTGCTGTTTCCATTTCTTCTGGAGAGGATGGATTTAAATGTGCACACAGCACCCATATAACAGCTTTTATGGAAACATTCTGCATGAAACACAGTGATGCGGCCATCCTGGTAAAAGTACAATCTGTCCCCCAAAAGTCAAACATTCTCCTGAAGCACTTGCAACTAATACAGTGCTTTCTACATTGTGCAGCTATACAAGTAAGAGGATGAGTACCCAACATAGTAGAATTGTGTGTGTGTTTGTGTGTGTGTGTGTGTGTGTGTGTGTGTGTGTGTGTGTGTGTGTGTGTGTGTGTGTGTGTGTGTGTGCGTGTGTGAGAGAGTTTGCTTAGTTAGGTGAACATATGCTCATTCAGCCCATATTCTATATATATATTTTTTTTTAAATCAAAGATGTCTCCAACATCCCCTAAGTCCACCTTTCACATTCACAACTTTAGTGCTACATGAGGGTGTAGCTATGCATACTGTTTGTAATGTAAAGATTACAATTTTTTATTCATTAGGTAAAGGAAACTTTGCTTCTTTAGGCAATACTATGTCCACAGATTTGTACATTAATGCTTAAAATAACAGTTGGTTGAAAGATAGCAATTTAATGTTTTTAGCAGAGAAGTGATGCAAACATTTATTAAGTAGGGATAGGAGAGAAGGTTTCCAGTCTTGAAATGGCATTTTTTGTGTGACATGAATAAGAGCACACAATTACACAATTATATTGTCTGCTTACACCTCCGGTTCAACACACTGATGTCCTCATCAGTGTGTTGCACCAGGGGTGTAAGCAGACAATTATATTGTCTGCTTACACCCCTGGGTCAACACACTGATGAGGACATTGTTTTGCACTTGAACTGAAGGTATTTGCATGTCAGACATCTTCTGTAGTGCCTGCATGTCAGACAGTATTCTTTATAACATGTTAATAGGTAGGATATTTGCCTACAGCAGTGCTTAACATCTGTAAGTGTGACTGCCAATGGAATCATGATTGTTTTACAGGGTCTATATTATATTCTCGAAAACCAACAATGCTGAATCTGACATTGTCGGCACAAGAATATCAAATGCTCAGAATCTCGAGTGTGTAAACGGAAATCTCCGTAAGGGGAGATTTTCATTTACTGCAATGTAGTTCAGTCTCGGAGTTGGTATATTTAAGTAGCAGGGGGTGTGGGGGGTGCAGGGGTACTTGCCTCCCTGCTTAAATCCGTTAGGGTACTTTTTTGTTTTTTTATTTTGTCTTTTTATAAGGTTGACATTCAAAGACATCAACCATATGGTGTCGAACATATGTTGTTTGATGTTTTCAACTGTCAATCTTATAATATAGACCCATTTTACACATACATGTAGTGGCAACTTAAACTTTTACAAGCCCTGATTTGCTGTAGAACTACTGTTACCATATTCATCTCTTTGCAATGCATTGCTGATGTCATCCCTTCATAAGATCCTATATGTCTCAGCTGCATTCGTTATTCTGCTGTGGTACTGGCCACTGCTACTATTCTGTATAGATGTTGAAAGTGGTTAGGTAGGTGGTTTGATTCCATCACTGTTTCAATAGTGTGACAGTTGTTACTGCCATATACAATTGGCCACCTCATAATCACCTTTATGTATCCTTCTAATCATGGGATTGAATTATAAATAATGCCACTGTGTGACTATAGCAAAACATAGCATCACCTGGGAAAATACAATTTTGTCCACCCAGTGATTGCATACTGCTAACATACCTGTAGTATGTCACATTTGGAGTGTGCATTCTCCTGTGTTGAGTGACTTTATTAGTGTGCTTTGTACATTGTGTAACTACATATGTAGGATGTTGGACTCCAGCTGTGAGTGTGCCTTTCTGTGTGTACTACTCTGCAAAGACCTATATGATGTGTAGCTGTACAGTGTTATTGTGCACTTTGAGTGGTTTTTAGTGTAGACATCCAGCTAATAAACAGTGGTGATATCATGCATTTTACTGTGTACTGTCTCAGTTGTACCTCGATATGGTCATGTGGTGCTTGTGATTCAGGCAATGATGTTTAGCTTGTGATCTTTGGTAGTTGTATGAAATCCATCCATTACTGCTTAGACTATGTTGTGTTGGTGTTATTGTGACTGCACATGCTATTTGTACTGTTTCTCCATCTCTCACTAGATACTACTAGTAGAACAATGCTAATTTGAGTATTCTGTATTGTCTTCCATCTCTCACTAGATAAGTACTACTAGTAGAACAAATGCTTTTCCTACACTTTGTATAATATTAATATTGTTGTAATGTGCCATTTTTGATTTAAGTATAGCTGTAATGTGCTATTTTTTTATGTAAGTGGAGCTTTTCTCCCCAGGCCTCTGCTGAAAATGGACCTCTTCCAGTCAGACCTTCCCAGTTAACAAAAATAAAATAAATAAATAATAAATGTCACTAACACTATGGTATTTTGGCTTTGTACACATATAAATGTAGCTCCATCTTATTATCATATTGTAATGCTTTCATTCAGAGAAATGATGACATTTGCTTCTATGTTACTTACATAACATAAGTCTTGCTTCTTCTTCTTCTTTTGGGTTTTCCCAGTTAGAGGTTGCCACAGCGGATCACCTGTCTGCTCATGATTGGCTGTGGAGTCTTACGGTGTCAAGTTGCCAGTCTGATGCCCAACCTTCCACAGAAGGCACATACACGCATGCACTCACACCTAGGGCCAATTTAGAGTATGAAACATTATCCTCTTGCATGGGGAATGAGACAGCATGCTGTCTGTTGTTGATGTATTACAGTAATCACAGGCACACATATCCCTTCCAGAAAGCACATGATGTAATGACTTCACATAACCACATATGTCTGCTCATGTGTTCAACATTCACATTCATTGACTGTTAGCATTGTTGGGCATTATATTGTAATGTATGACTGACATGTATTAAAGTGATAACATGTCCATTTACATTGTGACAGGCCTCCATGATCCCTTTCATCTCAAATATTGTTCACCACAATACAAATAATATTAATATAGCATAGGTGGATTGTCTTACTAGTTGTGAGACTTCCACTGTGAAGCTTTTGATTCATCCAGATGTCATTAGTCAATAGAATTGCACTGCTTGCTGTTCAATTTCTGACAGAGGCAACATTATATGAATGTATTTGTGTTACATAAACAACACTGTATCTAGTTTTTGTTATCCATTTTTATGTTGGACAATGATATATCTTCATTGGTTGTGGTTGCACGGCATTGAAATGTTTATTCTGGGCATGTTGCGCTGTGAGTGCTCCTGTGACATGCGCATTGAGTGCTGGCTTTTATAGCATACCTACACAGATAGACTGGTGTTCATTTCTGAGACAGTGTGTGTCTTACATGATGGAAACAGCTTCCTTGTTCAAAGAATCGTCAGTCATGTTGTAATGTTTGGTATTGTATGGACAGTAACATATAGCTCCTTTCCCACATTCTGATTAAATCTGATTGTTCATATTATATCCATGCCTCATGTGTGGACACACACATCCAATTCAGTTATTTGTGACAGCTTTCATTGCTACTTGATGTAGTACATGCAGTCAATACAGGGGTCAGGAGAGTGGCTTGTATAATAGGCAGGATTTTGATCTGGTAACATCTCTGTCAGACAAATGTGTAGACTACAGTGGTTTAGACATACTCACAGGGCCAGCTTTTTCATGCATTTTCTTATTGGGTAGGTCATCAGTATACATTATATGGTATGATAGTGCTGTATGCCCTTCGGGGATGTTCTTTCTTATGTGACCGATATGCATATGTCTGTGGCACCCTTGATTGCTATGCATTTCTCTGATATCTGTTTGGACAGGTGTTCTAAAAGGACATGATACAAAATTTTCTTAGGTCATTCCTTGCTCATATGCATTACCTGTTCATAAGATAATCATGCTAAGCATTGCATGTCATCCTCCAGACATGTTTAATATTGAAGTTGTTTCTGTCACAAGGCATGGCTTAGTGACAGATGCGTGATTCCATAAATGTGTCTTACTGTATGGAATGCAGGTCAGATCATGAGGAAATGTGATTGGTACTCTGTTTCAACACTTTCTATTGTGTTGCTGCTGTTGAATTGCCATTGTGTTACTGTTCCTTGCAATTGTATGTGAGCATGCCAAGTATTAGTATGTCAGACATGTTTGCAAATCAGCAATGGCAAAGCTGGACTCCTGACATGTTATCCACTCACTATTAATGGTCACTTACATATGCTGTTTGCTATTAGATCACCATGTATCATTTACATAACCATATAATGCTTGGCTGTCTATTACATGCTAGTATGTGATAAAACCCTTTCTTATTGGTTCCACTGTCATTTCTTTGCAAAATCATGTCTATTTCTAAGTTACCTGACATTACAGCTGTAAGACCCTTTTTGTTCTTGTATATGCATGGTGAGATGGATAATACATTGGTGCTGTCAGCTTTCATAATCAATTCCCTGTTTATACATCCTTCTGTGATATGACTGCATTCTATGCATTCATTCAATAATGTATCTTCTGTCCTTGTAAACTTTTATCTCAAGTCAACTATTTAATTGACATGTATACACATCTTCACTCCGCTTTGTTTCAGTGCAACGTTATGTCCCTATCCATATCCTTCTCACCATGTCCGTTATTATCTATGTGTGTACCTGCAGGATTGATATTCACACTAATTATCATTATATCAGTCCTACAGGTTTTATGTCAAGAATGCTTCTTATATACTTTTGTCACAGTTGCCTGTGGGATATGAGTACACTTTAAACATGTCCCCTCTCCAACAGTCATGCATCATTATAACACATTACTGTGTACCAGTTATCCCATTCACTTCCCCTCATAATGTATTGTTTTGTTGTACTTGCCACTAAATATGTCTGGGCTACAGCATGTTTTCCAATCTGAGCATTACCTGTAAATGATCTGTTTTGTTTACATTCTGTGCTGCTGCTGCTGCTTGAAGGCACTTTCCCATGACTGCAAACACTATTGCTGGCCATGGAAAGGTGATTGCATCTATGTAGGTGCGAGAGTAGCATGCATATTTGATTGAAGTTGCTTCTCATCTTGTTAGCATGCTTACATTGTGTAGGCACTGTGCAGCACCTACATGATTGTTATTGAATTCTAGTGAGGGTGTGCTGATCTTAAGTAGTACTGAGCATAAAGATTTTGGGATCACTCTAATAACTTCCAGCACCGACTCAAATTATAAAAAGCTAAATGTTTAAAAGTGATAAGGTCAGTTTTTAAGAGCTTCATTTCAAATAGTGTTGGATTTATGAGGAAGCTGCTTATATCATATGTGCGTACCCATTATTGAATATAATTATTTGTTTTGTACATACAGTAAGGGTGATTGACTTACTCTTAAAGGTATTCAGTGAAAGTATACTATATATGATCCTAGATTAGAGCAACTTGCATTCTATGCAATCAGCTCTTGATAGCTACATGGAAAATTATGCCTTGCATATAAGGAATTAACAAATAAGGAACTTCATTTGTTAGTTAACATAGATTTGCTGGATTCAAAGCATCCATCTAAAGATAGGAGTTTTTTGTTTAGAATAAATAAATGCAGACTTTGCTGAGATCCAAATTTTAACACATTCAGTTGTTTGTATTTGGAATAAAATGCCTTTGTATATAACGGAATAACAAAAAATGCAGATTTTGGACCTTTTTGTATATGCAGCAAAGGGTGTCTCTGTAAATATTTAAAAAGCATATTGACAATTGGATGAGTTCTAATGTTTATTCACTTTACCTAGAGCCCTGACACTAACACAGATATTTCATGAACTATGAACTGTGAACTGCAGTGCTGATTCACAAATCTGAATGCAGGCAAATCAGGTTTTGATTTATCAGCCACACACCTGCATTAAACGTCTATTTATTTATATTTTTGTGTTTTATTTTTAACTAGTTAAGACATGATGGTCATGATGACACAAGGGTCACCCAATATTGGGATCTAAACTTAGTCAGTGACTCAAAAAAAACATGCCAGAGAGACAGATATGTGTTTCGGATATTGCCCCTTCTTTGGAACAGGCTTCCTATACACGGTAAGCAGAGCCCGTGCCTGGCCCTCTTCAAATGCAGTTTGGATCAATGGGTGGGGAATCAAAAATTCACATCTGGGGTAATGCCTATATCCCTTATAGGCAGGGGTACTCTCTAACATACTCAAGGTATAGGCACAAATTCATGCCATCCTCTTGCCTCTAGGGGCCATATACTGGGTAAAATCAGTTCTATTGGTTATGCTTATAAGGGCTGTTAAGCCTTTAGCCTAGTAATTTGCTATGAACCTATGAACATTAAGACTTTTACTGGAAATATGATATTTAATATCAGTACATTTCTGCCTAATCCTTAGCCTAAAGTAAAAGTAGTAGCGAGAAGACACCTAAGATTTTGAGATTCACCCTATAGTTCATTCCTCGTCCTCATTATTAACACTTTGAGGCTCCCAACACAAACTGTAGCATTGCTGCACAAGGCCTCTGTATCAGAAACATCCTTTTCAATCAAAAAAACTAATATTTACAATCCTATAATAGAGCTAAACAAGACAGCTCCAGCTACCCCGATACTCCTTGTCCATTAAGATGTGCCTAGCTTTAATGATTTGTGATGGTTTACTGTTTTATTAAAGCAGCCAACACTAAGATTGTTAATTCAGCTTTACAGTACACACCTGTGTTACAATGTCAGTTGACTGATGTTTCATTTCAAATGAAAACTGGATGGCATGAGGTTGGTCAGCCTGACACATGCATTCCAAAGTGGTTTCCTCAGTCTAGGACCATTTATGATCCACCTAGCCCACAAGTACCAAAAGTGTTCTTGCGTTGCTCTTTGGTTGTTAATATTTATGGATACACTTTATCTGACTCTCTTGAGTCAGTATTAAATTTAGGTTTAAAATTCATACCAAAGGTTCTTCCCTGCTTGTATAATTTGAAATATGAAGTTTTTAAACTGGTACATAAACTAAAAATGTTCTGTGCAAACGTGATTGTAAATATAACCTTACAACAGAACAATGGCAAGCCTTAAAAAAATTAAGTAATAAAAGTAAATTAGTTGTTAAGCCCTCTGATAAGGGCAATGGAATCATAGTTATGAATTATAAACAGTATATGAATATGTGTTATAAGAGACCGCGGTGGTGCAGCTGTTAGCGTTGTTGCCTCACAGCAAGAGGTTCTCCTGTTTGATTCTTGGCTGGAGCACCTTCTGTGTGGGGTCTGTATGTCCTCCACACAGTTGAGTGACACTTAAAGACATGCAGGTAGGTGCATGCGTGAATGGGTGGCATCTTTGAAGGTTGGGTGTCGGGTGGTAACCTGGCACCATAAAAATCTACTGCCAATCATTAGTGAACCGGAGTTCCGGTGTGGCGACTCGTAACCCGGAAAAGCCAAAAGACTTTTATATGGATATGTGTTATGCACTTTTAAATGATGCTGTTATTTATGAAAGATGTGACATCTGTATGTATAAGGAAGCTATTGATAAGTATCAGATATTGTTGGAGAAAGGTTACAGGCTTGGCTATTTTAACTAAACTGCTTTAGATAAAAAGTTTGCAGTACAGGGAAGTGATTTAGCATTATTTTATTGCTTACCTAAGATTCACAAGGGTTTAGATATATTAAAGGGGAAACCTATTGCTGCTGTTTGTAAATATTTTCTTCATATCTTGGTGTATTTTTGCATCGGTATTTGTTCACTTTTGTTAAAACAGCCCTCTTATATTAGAGATACTCAGCATTTTATTGATAAAATTTCTGATTTGAAATGGGAATGTGACAAGTACTGGATGGTTTTAGATGTACAAAGTTTATATACCAACATACAACATTGTCATGGTATACAGTCCTTATATTATTTTTTAGGTGACAGTCCATTGACTTGTTTTATTGTGGAGTTGGTTCAGTTTTGTTTAGAAAATATTTTTTTTTGTTTTTAATGATGAATTGTTCCATCAGATTCAGCCTTTTCCATTTTCCAACATTTTAATATTCTTTTTTTTTTGCATAATGGCATGTTTGCTCGTTGCTGCGAGCCGCACAAATGTAATATGTGTATTAAAAAAATTATATTTTACAATTATTTGCATTGCTTTTTGGACTCACAGGGAATAGTTTGGGCCATTTCCATCCCTACATTGCAATATCCAACTGTCTTTTTGGACTTTTACAGCTCCTGTTAAATTTTTTCATTTCTGTACGCAGTTACTTTTGCTGTACATTTCTGACACCAACACACATTCTACACAGGTACTGTGCAGCTTCTTGGATCATGAATCAACCTCATTTGAATGGATTATGAGGTGATTTGCATTTCATGGACACTTCCATGTCCGCACACCTGTGCACGCCCCTCTGCTCTGTTTACTGGATTGCTCAGCTGCCAATTTCTGTGTTGGGGCCATGCCACATGCTTACATGGAACATCACTCTGTGAAGGCTTTACTGAATTCTCCCCATGGTTTATTCATTTTCTTTCTGTAATTACACTAGTCTACTACTAGATCTTTGAATGTCATTTGCAAGAAATCACTCATGTTACTTTTATTTGTATATGATGCTGAACAGATTCAAATTAGAACTGCATGGAATGTGATATGTCTAAACGAATGAACCTGGGATTTAATACAGTACTTAAAGTGTAGGTAAAACATTTCCTTTGACCAATAAGAAGATCATAATCAGAGAAGCGTTGATTTTATAGTTCTGTCTCTAATTGCTGGAAGCAAACTGAAACTACAGCAGCTTAATAGAAGATATTTCTTCAGGTGATGTGAATATTGCTTTTCTGGTTTTGACCTTGTTTGCTACAAGTACATAACATATGGCTAACTGGGCTCACTCTCTGAGACAGAATGAAGAAATGGTTTGGTCACATAGTGATGATGCTCCTTTATGGTTTCTGGCATGTAAGGTGTCCCATGCATGACCTGCTGGGAGGAGATCCCTGCTCATACCCAGGGCATTCTGTTGAGATTATATCTCTCATCATGCCAGGGAATACCTGAGAAATCCTACATGGTGAGCTGAGGACCATTGCTGCAGATAAAGAAGACAGGTCTACCTTATCCAACTTTCTTCTACTGCACCCCTCTCCAGGACAAGAAATTTAAAAAACATTCTGGATGGGTGGGAAATTTTTCACTTCTATGGTGTCTTGAAGAAGGGCAGTAGGAAGATAGCTATGTAAATACATGCCTTATTAATAAGTAGCAAAATTCTAGCAATGGAGTTAGGTACCCAGGGAAACACACCCGTGTTTTGCCCCTTTGCTATCCAAATGTGACTGTGGTTGATCAAAGAAAGCTTGTAAACTGTCAACATGTTCTTTTTAAGGTTGGCTGCTACATTAATAGATTTGCTTTTTTTGTTTTTTGTTGTCATTAAGCAATCATGAATTTTTACAGACACCACAGAAAGATTTTTTAAATATTTTATTAATATAGCAATCTAAATCTAACTGCTACTTTTAAAAAAGAGGTTTAACAGTTAGCAAGTGTCATTAAGTGATTCTAATCACTTATAAACTTCACAGAAAGTGTGTGGACAACTGGCCTGTAGCTGCATTAAAAAAAAAGAAGTTAGATAGTCTTTGAACTTTTGGAAGCTTAGAAGCTGAAAAGTTCTCTTCAGACTAGTACCAAAGCATTTGGACTTGATTTTGCATCTAAGGAAATACGTTTAAACTACTGCACTTATCTTACCATTTAAATCAATTTTGTGTGATTCCTGTTTTGTGTTTGTTCTGAATCTGTAGTTAAAGCTATTATTTGAAGGCATTTCTATATTTTGTAGTGCTTTATAGTTTGAAGTGCTTCTGTGCTGTTCCTAAGTATTTAAATCAGTTCTGCATGACATCTCATTTTTCTGCATTTTTCCTATCCTTCTCTGAATCTGTAGCTACAGTTATACATTGATTTGGGCTTTACAGTATTCATTGTTATTTTTCTGAGCTCTTAATAGAATTATCAACATTGCTCATTTAATTCTGTGTTTTTTTTCACTTTCAGACATAAAAGAAGAAGCCAGCTTTGGTCGGCTGTGTGAGTTCTAACTAGAGTTTCTGGTAATTAAACCCAGTGAGAGGACATTTCTACAGTTTTGGGAAAATAAGCCCTATTGGCTAGAGCATTAAGCCAATTATTGCATCTTGGTATTTTATATTACACAATCAGTCAGACATCATTTCTTTGTACTCTTGGAATCTTGGAAGCTGAAAAGTTTCTTCAAGCTACTGCCAAACAAAAGACTTGGACTCCATTTTGTATCTAGGAGATGCATTTAAAGTACTGCACCTATCTTACCATTTAAATTAGTTTTGTTGCTCCCGACCAGCATTTCCCTATTGTGCTTTTAAACTTAGAGGCCTATGGACTGCCCGCGCTTCCTGCGTATCTGGCTTAGAAAGCTTCTTCCAGTTGCATTTCCTGTATACCTGTCCTGAAAGCTCCTCCCAGTCTTATCTTCTCTGCTCTTCTTACTAGGCACTGACAGATAAAACTAGGAATCATACCTCTCAAGTGTACCTCATTACGAGGAACGTACCTCATTTGGGGTCTTACAAAGTTCATGTTCCTCGAAGTTCCTCAAAGTTCCACATTGAAAGAGTCTATCACACATTCAGTATTAGAGATTTTTTAAGTGAAATCAATGGTAAACAGAAATTAATCATATTAATTCATTAAAGGATCTTCTTTATAAGTAAAACCAGCATATTTTAACCATCTATGACCTTCCTAGTTGAAGTTGTTAGTAAGCCATTAGTATGTGTTCCACATTTTGCCCATTTGTTCCACATTATGAAGGCAAGTGTTCCTCATTTTGGCAATGGAAGGTTGAGAGCTATGCTAGGAATCCCCTCCCTTTAGACTGTTAAAGTTTGATTTGAAATTGCCTTAAAGTATGTGTTACTCATTGCTGGTTTATCTGCCTGAAAATCACCTTGTAATTACTTCTTGTAGCTAGTTATTTGATTTGTTTCTGCTACCTTTTTCACTTTTAGCTAACAAAAGTATGTTTTGACATTAAGAAGACTGGGACTGCAATTCCTGTGGCAGTAGAATGGTAGCCTGGTCTATCCAAATTGGGAAACACATATGGAAGTTTTAAAGTGAGGTTGTTTAGTTGTCCAGATGGCTTTTCAGTTTCTTTATTCACTTTTCTTTGAGCTTATAAATGTGGTGCATTTGTGTGGCTTTTGGCTCAGTTCCACAGAGGCCAAACACTTGGTATCCTCAACTTTGTTCTCATAGTATCTGGCTTGCATCTGGTGTCATCCAGGTTAAGATATGTATTTTAAATTGAAATATTGTCCTTTTGTAATCTACTCATGAAGACTGTTGCTGTATTTTCAATTTATTTGTTTATTGCATTCCTCTGCATTTCATCACTGTGAAGTTCATTTGCTTTTTGTTGGTCTAGGAGCTACTAATGTGGTTTGAAATCACCTCAGTGTGTGTTCCTCATTGCTGCCTTGTCTGTCTTAGAATTGCTGTGTAATTACTTGTTGTAGCTAGTTTTCTGATTTGTTTCTGGCATCTTGCCACTTTTGTGTAACCGAAGTGTGTTTTTACATTAAGAAGACTGGGACTGCAATTCTATTGGCAGTAGAAATGTAGCCTGGTCTGTCCAAGCTGGGAAACACACAAGGATGTTTAAGGTGAAATTGTTCCATTTGCCAGAGGGCTTTTAATTGGTTTGGTCATTTTTTTGAGTCTATAACTTCTGCTGATCATTACACAGAGGCTTTTAACAGTGCCTTGCTTAGATGCAGGCACTTAGAAACTACATTTTTCTTATAAAACTTCCCCAGTAACTTTACCCACTACTCAGTTGTGCAGAAAGCAACTTGCTTGCATGCTGAGGAGCACTGCCACTTGAATTCAGTCATATATACATACCCTAGTTGTAGTTTCTACCCTCATAGCACCCAAGTTACCTGTTGTAACTCTCTCTTGTACCACCGATTGCAGTTCACATAAAAAAAAAAAATTGACACCATGAATGGGTATTTTCTGAATTTTTCTGCTGGCAGCTTGGTAGATATGGATATCTTGAGACAAGGTAGGAATTGTCCCATATTCACTGATGAACAACTAATCCTTAGACAAACAGATATAGTATGTGAGAGATATAATCACACAAAGTCACTAGAGGCAAGACAGTCACATAAAATCTCTCAACATAAGAATCAGTTTAGCAGTAATGTGAGCATTTCACCAACCACACAAAGCATTGACCCAATACATATACCAACATATGCTGAGGCACTTAAAAATGACCTTCCTAAACTCCAGTGACCGCCTAGACATTCATCTTACAGAAAGAATCCTCAGCAACCTCAAAAGCTCTCCACCAAAACAACACTCAACACAGCACATAGAGCCACACCCCTTGGAGTATCAACTAAAGTCCATAAGGTGAGCAAATACACTACACAATATTTTAGTTACAGGCGACTACATTGTGATATATACAGATGTTCCACTCACCAAGCTGAATAAGAAGAAAATCTCAATCAGTTGTCTATCAGGGAGCACAATCTGCCAAATCACCCACGCTCTCAGTCATAGTTCATGTAGGTGGAAATGACCTGAGATTTACCTCCTTGGGCTATGTAAAGAGAGACATTATGGAGCTCTCGGACTGTGTCCCAGGCTGGTATGTGTCCAGCATTGAGAAGCATTCTAAATTCACAGAGGATGATGTCACAATATGAACAAAAGATGATTGACTTCAACTGGTTTAGTTGCTGGTGTCATTCAAAGGCTTTACAATATTTGTCAGCATGGAAGGATATGGTCAACAGCACCTGTTGCCTCTAGGCTTTGGATATTGGCTAAAACTTCCACCATTGTGCCTCTTTTAGACAATGCCAAACTGGCAAACCTTCTGATACAGCAAAATGAACCCAAGCAAATCTAATGGAGTTACTGCTCAATTCCAGTAACCTAAACAAGAAGCTGTACTCCTTCCATGCTCTCCTTACCCAGAAGAATACAGCCTTTGTGCAGTTACTGAGACATAGTATAAAGCTGTGGAGTGCACCCCGTAATGCAAGATGATAATGTCTTCTACACATTTAGGCCAGCTTCTGTATGGTAGGTACCAAAGGTGGAGATGTCTCGGTGTTTATCAACAAAAAACTCACCTCAAACCAATCAAACAAGACAACATGCTTCAGCATTTCAATGTCCAGATTTCCACAGGCAAAGTTACATATCATATCCTTGCAAGCTATAGGTCACCTTTTATGATCCAAGAAACTCAAAACTCATATTTACTTACTGGAGTATATCACCATTCAACCTAACAGCATATTTATGTGTGACTTCAACTACCCCACTATAAACTGGGATACTTACATGAACCCAGACTTAAAGGCCCAGAGATTTCTGAACTTTGTAAATAGAAACACTTTGGATAGTCCATATGCTCATTAGGGGTACAACCATACTCAGACTGGTACTCACAAACATGGGAGAATGCTATACTCCCCTCTAGTATAGTGTCCTCTCTGGCAAGGTCTGAGCATGTTTTCACCTTTGTTATAAAAATCTGTTCTGTTACCATGGCTAACCCCATAACATTTAGGAACTATACTAAGGCAAACTTTCAACTATCAAGTGATAACCTGTCAAAATTTCAAGATCCCCCGCAACCCTGAGATCACAGCTGCCTATGCAGAATTATTCACAGAAACCCTGTACAATCATGTCAATAAATTCATATAGACAGTTGTGCCTACCAGAAATAAACCTAAAACAAACGAAAAAAATAGACCCTCTGGAGAAATCCAAACATAAACAGATTGTACAAAAAGATAAAAAGTCATAGTCAATGTTATGAAGTGATGAAGTGATGAAGTGATATGCACAACCTAACAACACTCGCATCAATCTAAATGAACAACCAACAGAGCAAATGATGTCTATTAATGCCAAAGTTAAGGTAAGTCTCCAAAGCAAAGGACAACTACAAGGCTTTCTTTAACTATATTATAACTTGCAAAAGCAACTCACAACAGCCTGACAGCCTGCAGAACTGATTGTAAATGGAGCCACCTACATGGAGCCAGAAGAAATAACAAATCTGCTGACTCACAAATTAAGCTCCAATTGGAGCGTGGCCAAGGATGAACACAGGATAGCAGCAGATTTCTTCAGCTCCACCAATTTCATTACATTGACAGGAATTAATTACTTAAAAAAATAATTTTTGAAGTAATTTTCTTTCTAAATATGTTTGTTTTATATAGTTCTTGAACTATATCTAAAAAAGAAAGGAAATCTTAATAATATTCCTGTCAGAAATTACTTTGGAAATTTTCCTGTCAGTTTATCAGTCTGAAATGAGTTCCAGTAAGACAAATTCTCAAGACTCCAGCATCAAGAAAGAACTTCAGTCTCTGATAATTATAGTCCAGCAACTTACTGCTAAGATGGATAAAATGGATACTAAAATAGACACTTTCATAGAAAAACTACAAAACAAATAGACTTGTTACATATGGACCTGCAACAACAGAAGATCCAGATGACAGGCATAGAAGAAGCTGTGAATGACATGGAAAATAGAATACAAGAAGAGGAAATCAACATTGAGTTTCTGCTGAAACAAAATACACATTTACAAACAAAGCTGGATGACCTGGAAAATAGATCTAGGCTAATAACATTAGGATTTTTGGACTGCCAGAAAATATTGAAGGTAACAATATTACTTCTTTTTAACAACATGGCTCCCTAAAACTTTAGATTTACCAGAAGCATTCTCTTTTGGTATCGAAGAGCACATAGATCTATAGCTAATACTAACTCTAACAAAAACTATCCTAGATCAGTTATAGTTAGATTTCTATCATCTTTTGATAAAGAGATGGTTCTTAAATCTGCTTGGGCTAAAGCTCCTGTTAAGATTAATGAAACAACTGTGCGCTTTGACAATGACTATTCTTCCATGGTATTAGCTAAAAGAAAAGTTTTTCTGCCATTAATAAGGGAGCTTAAAAAGCACAGTTTAAAACATACCTTCTGTTTCCTGCCAAGCTTAAAATCTTCCTTCCTGATGGTCCTAAAATTTTCGATGACTTAGACTCTGCTTTACTGTTTATCAAAAAAAAATAAGATTTTGGAAAAAATAGAAGAAATGGAATGGGCTAGTCCTTCGTTAAAGAGACTGGCAACTGAAACTTTGTGGAAGACTTCAGAGAAGAAGAAGAGACTAAAAAACAAATGATTTGTACTATGTTTTTTTTTTTCTCTCATCATTTTATTTTATTATTAATCTTTTTAAATATAGTTCCTGCATTTCCAAGAAGCAACACATATTTTGAAAAAGATTTAATCAAAGTTATTCTCTGTGTGCAAAGAAATGTTTTGTTTCATAACTAGTCAAAATATCTGGAGATTTAATGGCAAGCTGTGATTTAACTTGTTTCTCTTTCTGAAGAGGAAAAATAAGGTCAGTAATTTGATACATTTTTTTTTTCCTTTAAAAGTTTATATGTTCTTCAAATGCTATTCCTAATGATACTTTCTTGATTACACTGCTTATGCTTGTTTGTAAATAATCTGTCATGCTTTAACTAATAATAATTAGAACTAAATAATAGTAAATAATGTTTTATTTTTAACTCTATTAATATAAACAGTAAGTAATATTCTATTGTATATACTTCTTATAGCTTTCTCTTACATTTTTTATTTCTGCCTTACACCCTTTTACTTTCTACTCTTTTCTTTTCTTTCTTTATTAATATATAGAAATACTTTTGATCATATAGACACAGTAAATAATAAGATTAGCGTATAGGAGTTGAGTTGGGACAAAATGTTGAGTTTTGTTACTTATTAATAATTTTGGGCTTGATTTCACTTACATAGAGTCTGTAATAACATGTAGAATGCATTGTGAAGGTTTTGTCATGTTTAGATGCATTTACACTACTAAATGAATGTTTGTCACTAGTTTTTAATAAGTTTCCCGCCAAAATGTTAAGAGAGACAATCTGGGATGTGGGCTGTCTCATGCACAGTGTCCATGAGCTACTTCAAAAGCTTCAACTCTCAGAATTCTCACAGAGAAGCTGAAAGCAGCTGGTCTTACCTTTGACCTAGATATCACACTGACACATCACAGATACAGGAATAGCAGATTAATAATATGTGTTAAAAACCTATGTCCCAAACATGTACATTACTATAACTCATTTAATTCATATGATTGACAAGCATAAATAATTTTATAACTCTATACTGGAAGAAATTGTCATGTGATATATTTTAAAGCAGTAGTATAGCATGTTTGTAAAATCTGGTTACTAAAATGTGTTTGCTGTGCATTATTTTGTATAAAGCAGACAGATTTATTGAAGGGACAGCAATGTAAGATGGTGCTCAGTAAAGATACAACTCAGTGAGATCAGATATATATATATATATGTATGTGTGTATGTGTGTGTGTATGTGTGTGTGTGTGTTTGTGTGTCTGTGTGTGTGTGTGTGTGTGTGTGTGTATGTATATATATATATATATATATATATATATATATATATATATATATGTGTGTGTGTGTGTGTGTGTATATATATATATATATATATATATGTGTGTGTGTGTGTGTGTGTGTGTGTGTGTGTGTGTGTGTGTGTGTATGTGTGTGTATGTAGATATGTATATAAATGTTTCTGAGAATCTGCTTAACTATGAAGTATGATTTATAACAATTTCTATGAATACAATATTTTATTCTATTGGCAATAATGAGTTTGAGTAAATGCTCATATACAAGCAATTCAAGGTTTTTTTGGAAGCTGTTAACTGTATTTACATGACAGAAAATAGATGCATCCTAATATATGTAATGTCTGAATCATATTAGCCAAAGTTTTTGATTTAAATGAATGTTAGAACTTATTTTTCTCTCCTCTTGATTTCTAACATCAAGATTATTTGAATGCTATTTGAATACAAGTGTTTTATATTACATGGATGTATATAGTAGTATGAACAGTTTTAAAAAAAAAAAAAAAAAAAAAAAAAAAGGTTTATTTTAGTTTATATGATGCTGTTTTACCAAATGTGTAGTCTTGTCTTGCTAGATAATTGAATTGAAAACTGTTAACTTCAGTTAAATATAACTAGTATTAAATTGATAAGGTGGTAGCTGACGTACTGCTGCTTAGGGTAGGGGGTTAACTTGAGTGGTAAATACTACTCTAAGTTGGAGTTTATAACTCCAGGCTGGATGCAAGGTTTAATCCTTACATTATATTCACTTGTTCATTGTTATTTGTATATAGTTTTGACATCCACAATATATTTTGTACATTCATTGTCACTACAAACAACATTGAATCCTATACGAAATCCCATAAGAGATTCAATAAATACAGCTATATTTAAAGGTACACCTAAAGGAGGAGATGTAACATTACTTATCTTGTTATTTGTTATTTTGATCATAAGATTCTTACGTTTTAAAAATGCCAAATGACATCTTTAAAAGGAATTTCTTTAAACATTAATGGATTGAATAATCCATGTAAAAGGGCAAGCCTAATAAGATACATTAATTTACATAAGGCTAACTTAGTCTTCCTACAAGAAACCCATCTCTTGAAAAAAAGATATTGATAAACTAGCCACAAACAAATATACAGTATTGGTTAGTTCAGAGCACACTCAGAAAAAAAGAGGAGTGACTATTTTATGGAATAAAAGTATGCCCATTCCTAAAACCATTAAGTCTTATCAGGATGACAAAGGAATGTTTTGTATGGTTACAATACAAATTAATGGGAAGACTTACACTTTAATTAATGTATATTGGATACCTGGAATTGGTATTAATACAGTGAAACATCATCTTGATAAGATCATATCATTCTCTATAGGAGATATTATTTTAGCTGGTGACTTTAATTGTATACTACATGAAAGCGATACTACCACTATAGGAAAGAGAATAATTACATCTAATGCAAAACATTTAAAGGATTTTGCTAATTCTTATCATTTGAATGATATTAATAATCAGATAGATTCAAAATCATTACCATACACCTTTTTTTCTAACAGATACAAAACTTATTCAAAAATAGATAGGGTCTTTATTTCTAACCAGATGGTAACAGATTTAATTAATTCCAAAATCATTTCATGTCCTATATCTGATCATAATTCAATTGTTTTTGAATTCATGATAAAAATACTCATAATGTTCAGATCAAAAGGATACCAGCATACTTAACTCAACTAAAAGACTATAAAGAATATATACTTTCAGAAGTAAAACATTTTTTAGACATAAATAACACTCCTGAAGTCTCCATTGTTTATGTTTGGGATGCCTTAAAATCATATCTATATGGACAAAGTATCATATGGTATAATAATAAAAGGAAATCTTGGGATAAGAAATTGTTAGATATTCAAAGTAAATTAGACTCTTATAAACATAATAATAAAGAAAATATTATGGACAAGAAAGTTATTGAAGAAATAAACAAACTAAATGAGAAATACAAAGAAATTTTAACTCATAAAGTTAAAATAACTTTAGAGAAATACAAGTTTTTGTCTTATTCAATTAGCCCCAAATACTTACATAGACTTAAAAATAAAACAAAAAGGTTGAATAAACAAAACAATATCAAAGAAATCTTTTCTCTAAGGAAAAAGAAGAATGTTTCTAGTATACCAGAAATACTAGATGAATTTAGAAATCACTTTCACAAAACTAACCATAATAATATTAACATGGAACCTAAAGATAAAATAAAGGAGTTAATAACCACAAATATGAATAAAAAGCTTAATAAACAACAGATTAAACTATTGGACAAGAGTATTTCATATACAGAAGTTATTACACAAATAAATAAGCTTAAATCAAACAAAGCACCGGGTAATGATGGCATTATACCAGAGATATATAAAATCCTTTCTAAAAATACATATTCATTAATACATAAGGTTTTTATTTTGGCCCAAACTGAGTTAATAACCCCCTCATCTTGGCAATATACATTTATTTCGCCAATTTTAAAACCTAATAAAGATCCAACTAGATGTTCTTCATATCGGCCCATCTCA
Source organism: Protopterus annectens (assembly GCF_019279795.1). Taxonomy (NCBI): domain Eukaryota; kingdom Metazoa; phylum Chordata; order Ceratodontiformes; family Protopteridae; genus Protopterus; species Protopterus annectens. Next base: position 131,432,247 of record NC_056740.1, read on the forward strand.
TTACTTAATGTTGATTATAAAATGTTTATGAATATCTTTGCTGATAGATTGAAGACAATCATTCCCGGCATTATAGATATAGATCAGACAGGCTTCATTGTAAATAGAAATACTTTTGATAATATAAGAAGAACTTTAACATTAATAGATTTTGCAAATAGGAAAAAGAAAGATTTAACACTTATTAGTCTTGATATAAGTTCAGCATTTGATTCAGTAAGTTGGGACTATCTGTTTACCTTAATGAAGTGCACAAACTTCTTGGATGCATTTGTAAATCTAATTGAACATTTATACAAAGGAACGTTGGCTTATATTAAGGTAGGAACATATGTTTCACAAAAAATACCCATTCTTAAAGGTACAAAACAAGGATGTCCACTTTCTCCACTATTATTCACTTTAGTAATGGAGCCTTGGGCTAATTTGATCAGAAACAGTACTGACATAGAGGGTTTTGAAATAGATGAAAATACAACATCCAAAATTCAACTTTTTGCAGATGATGTTCTAATTACATCAGCAGGATCTAATTCTTCTATACAGTCTCTATTTGATAACATGATGAATTTTAAAAGCATTTCTGGTTTAATATTCAATGAAGAAAAAACTAAAATACTACCTATATATACATGAAAAAATATTCTCATTAGTGATTTTACTAAATATGTACCCAATTCAGGTCAGATAACTTATTTAGGTATAATACTATCTAAAGATATTAAATCTATTATATATAATAATTATAATACCTGTTTTCTTAATATACAAAATCTTTTTAATACCTGGAATAATATTTTTTTTTTACTATGGAGGAGAGACTTACAATTATTAAAATGATAATATTCCCCAAGATTTTATACTTAATACAATCAATAATACTTCCACCTACAAAAATAATTATCAAGAAACTGAACACACTAATGTTAAATTTCTTATGGGCACCTAATAGACCTAGGATTGCATTAAAGAAACATACTAATAGCTGGTCTCAAGGGGGTATTTCTTTTCCAGACTTTAATTTATATACTATCTCTTCTATTGTAAAAGTTATTACTTTATTAATAGATCAGTCATATGTCACAAAATGGAAAGATTACTGGGAGCTAATTAGTATACACTTCATGAAAATCTCCTTAACACATAAAAATATGATTGTAAATAACTCCATGTTATGGTTACTAAAGGAATTTTGTACTTCACCTATTACACCTAAACATATGTTTTGTTACCCATTAAATATTATTATTAGTTATCATAACTTTATATTCATGCACCCTAAGTATAGGGAATGGAATTTTATTGTATTTCCTATAATGTATACTCAGGGTATGCTTTTGTCATCTACATCCGAAGGAACTCATTTAGCTATAGATAATGATCTAAAGTACTGGTATCAGTTGATATCTGATAATAAAGTTAAAAATCTAGATTTCTTAAAACAAGAATTTGATCTAAGAGAAACTTGCTGGTTAGAGGTTCAGACCTTTAGACAACATCTCATTAATAAAATAGATTTAATGTCTATAACTGTTAAAGAATCTATTCCAACACTGATTGATTACTTGATATTAAATTTACAACATAAAGTTTCTGATAAAGGTAAACTTTCATACATACATAAAGTTATCAGACAAGAAACTTTTTACAGTGTAGATTCATACTGGAATTATTTCACTTCTATTAATGGGGACCCACCAAATCAACAAGATAAACAATATATATTGGAATCTGCTTATAGAACTACGTCTTCCATTGTCTGGAGACTTTATACATGGAAATTTTACATAGATCTTTTATACACCTTTGATGATGAATAAAATAAATAATAAAGATAATCTATGTAAGAGATGTAATGTAGAAATTAATGCTGACTGGGCTCATATGTTTTATGACTGTATAAAATTGAAAGAATACTGGAAGTCAATTAATGAATTTTTGCAGGCTCTTTTACAGATAATTTCATTATTTCTAAATCTCTTATATTATTCAACACACCTGTACCTCAAAGTGTTAAAAGGTTAAGCTTCCCTTGCTATGGTCTATTCTAGCAGTGCCTAGGAAAATAATAACTAGAAATTGGATTTCAGATACACCTCCTTCGCTCAATGAATTTAAAAATGTTATGAATATAGTGTGCCATATGGAAATAAACACAATTAGGACTAGAACAAATAGAAAAACATCTTATTTTATTGTATGGGATAATTTACAAAATTTGTTAAAAAAATTTTAATTTCAATAGCATGGTATTTTAGTTTAATTAATTGATCTGATTGTAGTGGATGTCTTTGTAAATACTTTAGTTGTTTTGTTGAATATTATAATAATACCTATTTTTAATTACTTGTATAAAATTGTTATGATATTTCTCTTATATGTTAAAACAATAAACCTGTTTTGAAAAAAAAAACAAATTAAGCTCCAATTGTATCTACTTTCTCCCCCATGACATGCGCACAGGAAATACCATCAAGCCAAATTCCCCAACTATCACTAGGGAGCAGGTCTTGGATGCTCTCTTTAAGCCCAAAAACACTCCATTGATGACCCCTAATAATACCCCAGGATGCCTCCTAAATGGCCTGAAACATAACCTATTAGCCTGCAGACACTATCTAACCATAGCCTCCAGACAGGATATGTGCCACACAATGGACATCTGCAATGCTCATCCTTCTGGATAAGGGTGGGCATTAATGGATCCCTGGATCTACAGATCCATAAGTCTGACTAATTTCATATGCAAAGCCATGGAAACAGTTATCATGAAAGTGATTAATAAGAACATAGAAAGTCTTCAAATATGAGATCCAACCCAATTTGGTTTCATCAAGGGCAGATTATGCCTACTCAACCCGGTGGACTTCTTTGAGAAGATCACCAAGGCAATGGATGAGGGCAAAACAGTGTATTGTGCATACCTTGACCTGGCTAAGGTATTTGACACAATATCCCCCCATGAGTGTTGCAAATAAACTCAGGGATATAAGCATGCTGCCAATGTTGCACACTGGATTGCAAGTTTGCTCTCATATAGAACCCAGAATGTTAGGCCGGGGAGACCACCTCCACAAAGAATACAGACACTAGTGGAGTCCTCTGGGCTCTGTACTAGATCTGATCCTTTTTAGCATCAACTTCTTGGAAGTCAAGGCCAATGTCACGGTCCTCTGGCTGACCAAGTTTGCAGATGATTGCAAGCTAGGAGTAGTCACAGAATTCCCCTTACCCCAAGACACTAACATTTTACAGGAAGGACTAACACAGACAAATGATTGGTGGCTTTAAGCTCAATGCCATGAAATGCGTAATAGTACTCCTTGGGTAGTCAGCCATGGTAGGAAATTGACTCATCAATGATGCATCTCTAGGAGCAGAACCAGTAGTCAGTGATCTGGGTATGCATGTAACCAGGCTTTCAATCAACATGTGTCTAAAGTCATAAGGAAATTATTCTGTGTCGCTCAACTTACAAGCATGGGCATGGCAGCTAGGTCTAAGAAAGTCATCATTCCACTGCATTTGTCCCTCATCAGGTCCATCTTTGAGTACAACATCCCCTTCAGTATGTACATAACCAGGCACATGCAACAACAACTGGAACATCCACAGAGGTTCCTAACAAAAAGAATACATAGTGTAAACAGCATGTTGTATGCAGAATACCTCAAAGCCCTGTCTGTTGCTTACAGACTTTTGAGAGGCAATATATGCCTGGCATACATGGGATCCTTGGATTCCACTCTGGTGAATATTTTGCAGTTCTGCAAATTGAATAGTATCAGAATTACTTTATCTAAAGATTTAAACTTTGCTTGTGACATAAATAGGACATGTTTGAGAGATGAGCATGTGTTTCAGAGAATTTCCCCTCTCTAGAGCAGGCTTTCCATCCATATGAAGCAGAGCTCTTCTCTCACCTTATTCAATAGAAACCTGGACCAGTGGATGGAAAATTGGAAATACATCCTGAGTCTAGCATCAATGTCTCTAATGGATGGGGGCAGCAGGAAATTTTTGCCCTAGCTTACATATACCTCTTAAAATAAACTCCAATGCACATAAACTTGCAGGATAAATTTGGGATGCTTGGCTAGGCTTATAAAGGTCCCAGTGGTCATTAGCATAGTGTACACTTATAATCCTATAAACCTATAGTTTAAAAACTATCTAAATCAATGACAGAATGTAAACTATTAAGCTGTAACCATGACCATTGATGGCATCTGTGAAATCCTGCTTACTGAGGGCTACATGCTGGTGTCTTTGGCAGACACCTTATGTGCCCTGCCCTTCCTATGGCTTATCCTTGTCGTTATGCAACCTTTATCAGTCTCACCTTTAACCTATTAATCTATAATAACATAGCATTTATTTAGTTTTCCACTGCATTTATTGCTAGTTACCAGGTATGTGGTCCAGGAGATGATTGTTTAGCCTAGCCTGATTACTCAATTGCCCCAAAGCACTGTCTGCTTAATTGGCTTGCTCAATGTCACACAGCAGGTAAATGGAGACTGACAGAATCAAACCCTGTATGACATGAAGTAGATTGTTAGCAACCTATAGCCATAATCCTCTCTACTAACTGCTAGACTCACACAAACACTCCTTTTCAGTGATGAATTGGGAAAACTGTCTGGTTAAGTGACTTATTTATTTATTTATTATTTATTTATTTTACAGTTATTGACCAGCATAGTCCGACTGGATATATGTCCATTTTCAGTAGAGGCCCAGGGAGAAAAGCTCCAGATAACACAGATAGAACATAACAGATATGAGTCAAACATATTTACAAAGTCCTCTAGTAGGTACTCACAATATAGACAGTTTTCAATAGTATTCAAAAACAACAGGTTGCAGCAAGCTATTATGAGCAAGAGATGCATACAATATTAATTTAAATAAGGCATTGAATAAGTAGTGATTAATCAGGGTTAGTACAGGGACAAAGCCAGTGCTCTTTAAATACTGTTTGAGGTCTTTTTTGAAGAGAGTTAAAGAAAGTTCGAGGGTAAGGTTAGATGGAAGTGAATTCTAGGTTTTGCCAATGACGTTGGCAAACAGGGAATCGCCGGCTGAGTTAATGGCTTTGTGGGTTTGGACCAACAGTTTATTGGATGATCGTAGTTGCCTTGAATTACTGTATGGCTTTATGATATTTTTGAGTGCTGGAGTATTTTTGAGGTGGTATGGAATTTTGCATGCTACTATAAACTGATTGAACAGAAGTAGGCTAGGCAGCTCTAGCCACCCAAGAAGACTGAAGTTTTGACAGTGATGTGTCCTGTATGTTGAGCCTATGGCAAATCTGGCAATATGGTTGTAACAGTGAGAGAGCTTACTAAGTTCAGTTTTGCTCAAATTGGAGATCATGGGGGAGGCATATAGAAGGGTAGAGAGTAGGTGTGAGCGGGTGATTGCAGTCCTAGCTCATGGAGTTAGAAAAGGTTTGCTTCTATATAATGAGCCAAGCTTCTTATTAATGGTTTTCATAGATTTATTGATATGCAGATAAAATTTGAGGTTATTGTCCACCACTCAGGTCTCTCAACAGCAGGTACAAGTACGACTCAATCATTGTCCACGCTGGTGTTAATGACCTGAGACGTACCTCCTTGGACTACATGAAAAGAGACATAGAGGAACTCTCTGATTATGTAGCCCAAGCAGGTATGACCCTGACCTTGAGCAGTATCCTACCTTCACCAAGAATGATGCCACAATACAGAGATAAGATGATCAGCTTTAACAATTGGCTTAAACTCTGGTGTCATTCAAAGGGGATCCAATGTCTGTCTGCCTGGGATGACATGCTGGACAAGCCACCCTGCTTCGCAAGGGACGGCTTGCACTTGTCACCCCTGGGATTCCGGATTTTGGCAAAGGCTCTTGCCACCCCCATAGTGCCTTTTTTAGGCAAGGCTCAAATTCTAAACCTACCACCCTAGAACAAAACAAAGAAAAAACTAAGGGTAATGCTGCTCAATGCCAGAAGTCTCAACCTCAAGATGCACGCACTGAGGCCCTTCTCAGTATGGAGAACATCGATGTCTGTGCTGTGACAGAAACCTGGTTCAAGGCTCCTGAGAGCACCCCAGCACTATCAGGTTTTACCTCATATCATGCCCGCCCCAAAACCCGGACAATACCAAGAAAGGAGGAGGGGTATCCATATTCATCAAGGACACCCACACCTCAAGATTGGTGGCATCGCACGATGCATCGGAAACCATCCAGGTGCAATTAACCATAGGCAAGACTGCTCTGCAATTTGTAGCATGTTACAGGCCACCCTCGCAAACTCAGGAACCTCATATGGCCTTCCTGAAAACACTGGAGGGGATAAATGTATCTCCGAACACCATCATACTAGGTGACTTCAACTACCCTAATATAGACTGGGAACACTACTCAAGTCCAAACACTCTAGCCCAAAAGTTCCTGGAATTCATAAACTCAAATGCCATGGAACAACTAGTCACCATCCCCACAAGAGGAGAAAACATACTTGATCTCATCATCACGAACATGGGAGCACAATGTTCAATGCCGAAAGTATACCCCTCACTGGTGAGATCTGATCACAAACTAATCTCGCTGGAGGTCCTCATCCTGCCCCCACCCGAAATGAAAAAGACCACAGTAAAGAACTTCTCAAAAGCCGACTTCACACTTCTAAAGACTAGTGTGGTCTCCTTTAAGGCCCCTGAGCCGGCGGTTAACATTACTCAAACCGCTGAATCACTTACAAATGCCTTCTACCAGCACCTGCAGGGCTGCATGGATCAGGCAATCCCAAGCAAAACAAAGACTCTTTGTACCAAAGGCAAGCGTCCAGTCTGGTGGACCCCAGCCATAAACAAACTCTACAACAAAAGGAGAAAGCTACTACAAGATAGAGCAAAATCCTTAAAAGGTAAGACACCACTGATCACTATAAGTAAAAAGCTAAGAGCTCTCATAAAATCATCCAAAGCTAATTTTGAGAAAAAAATAGCTAAGGACTCTAAAGACAACCATAAGGAATTCTTTAGCTATGTCAGAAATCTAGGAGGAAACTCCCAGATATGCTCAGAATTAGTTCAAAATGATGTGAAGATTACTGATCCTACAGACATTGCCAACATACTGGCTGACAGGTTCAGTGCAAACTTCTCCCCCCCCCCTAAAGGAAAGATATCTATACCAAATGATTGTAGCCCCCCAAACATCTCTAACGCCCAGGTGAGAACTGCTCTCTCCAAGGCAAAGAACACAGCATCCATGGGACCTGATGGTGTCCCCGGCTGTGTGCTCCATGAACTCAACGAGGAATTAAACCCACAGTTAGGACAGCTGTTTAATCTTAGTCTCACCTCCAGATACGCACTCCAGGAGTGGCGCAGCGACTGTGGTCCCACTCCACAAAGGCGGTGCCTCCACCGACCCTGGAAATTACCGTCCCATTAGCTTGACAAGCCTTATCTGCAAAGCCATGGAGAGGATCATAATGGATCTCATAAATAAAGACATAGGGAACTTGCAGACTTTGGATCCAACCCAGTTTGGCTTTGTCAAAGGCAGATCATGCCTTTTAAACTTGGTTGACTTTTTCGAAACAGTCACCAAGGCCATTGATGAAGGAAAGGCAGTCCATACAGCCTACCTAGACCTGGCGAAGGCTTTTGATACAATACCTCACTCGGGTATCATTGAAAAACTCATCAACTTAAATGTAAACCCATACATTACAAGATGGGTTGCAAACTGGCTGAGTGACAGAACCCACAGGGTCAGAGTTGCTGGCGCCATGTCAGACTCAAAGCCTGTCACAAGTGGTGTCCCACAGGGCTCAGTCCTGGGCCCACTCTTGTTTGGCATCTACTTTTCTGAAGTACAAGCAAACACAGGAGGGTTATGGCTGACAAAGTTTGCAGATGACTGCAAACTGGGCGCCGTAGTTGAAAACACATCCAACACAGATATCCTTCAGAAGGGTCTCACAGAAACGGATAACTGGTGCCAGAGCCATGGCCTTAAGTTAAATGCCAAGAAATGCATAGTCATACCCTTCGGGAAAAATAAGGTTACCCCTAGCTACCATATAGGTGGCAATCCCCTGAACACAGAAGAAGTTATTAGGGACCTGGGAACCCAGGTTCACAGTAGCCTTTCATTCGACACCCATATTGCTAAAGTAGTTAGGAAGACCTTCTACATTGCCCACCTTATCATGAAGGGATTCACATCTAGATCAAGGGAAGTCATAGTCTCCCTATACTCATCACTCATCAGACCAATGATAGAGTACAATGCCCCATTCGGAATATATCTGACCCGACACTTGCAGCAGCTGGAGAGGCCACAAAAGTTCCTCACCAAAAGGATAAAGGGTCTCAAAAATCTGTCTTATGCTGCCCGACTGAAAGAACTCCAGTTATATTCAGTTGCTTACCGCTTGCTCAGAGGTGACCTATGCCTGACATACAAGGCCATGTCAAACCCAGATTTGATGAACATGCTTCATCTCAAAAAATCTAGATCCCTCAGAGCCACAAGGGCAGGAGACTTAAACCTCGACATGGTTATTAATAGGATGTGCTGGAGAGATAGATTCATCACCCAAAGACTCCCTATGCTGTGGAACAAAATCCCGGTTTATGTGAGGCAGAGCACCTCGCTGGCCTTGTTCAAGAGGAATCTTGACCAATGGATGGGAGATCGCAGATACACCCCAGGGGTTACCTCAGTGTCACTGCTCGGCAGAGGCACAGCAAAATAATGGGCATAGTTTCTCCAAACTAAAGGGGTGGCGTAAGCCACAAAACTATGGGCTAGGCTTATAAATGCCCTCGGGCAGATAGCCTAGTATGAACCTATGAACCTATTACTTCTAATTTCCTGTCTGGAGAGATAGAGGTACAGTTGTTGGATGTTATGGAGAAGGAAAATGGGGTGGATCTACTGGTGTGGGTAAAGAGGAGCATTTTAGTTTTGTTGGGATTTAACAACAGACGGTGATTAGATCCAATTTTCAACTGTATTAAATGTGTTTTGTGTTAAGGTTTGCAGGTCTAAAGGGGAGGAGGCTGCACAGATCAGGGTAGAATCGTCTGCATATTGAATGCAGGTTGCATCAGGGATGGCAGTATGAAGATTGTTGATGAAGATAGAAAAGAGTAGAGGACCTGGAATAGAGCCCTGAGGGACACCAAGGATGAGGACCTAGAATAGAGCCCTGAGGGACACCAAGGGTGAGGACCTAGAATAGAGCACTGAGGGACACCAAGGGTGAGGACCTAGAATAGAGCCCTGAGGAACACCAAGGGTGAGGACCTAGAATAGAGCCCTGATGGACACCAAGGATGAGAGGTAGCAGGGTGGACAGTTTGCCCTGCCATAATACAGCCTGTTGTCTGCCATCCAGATATGATAGGAACCACTGAATAGTATGGTTATCTAGGGAGATGGATTTTAGGGAATGGGTGGGTAATTTGTGGTTTACTATATCAAAGACCTTCAACAGGTCTAGAAATAGGGCTGAAGATAGCCTGTTATTGTTCCTATTTTGGATATGGTATTTGTAAAAGAAAGGAGGGTGGAGGTGGTGCTGTGATGTGGCCTAAAGCCATGCTGAGAGTTGGCAAGCAGACTGTTTTTAATGAGATAGTCCATAAGTTGCTTATGAACGCACTTCTCCATTAATTTGGCTAGTGGTGAGAGAATGGCAATGAGTCTGTAGTTCATAGGTTCATAGGTAGGTACTAGGCTATTGGCCCAAGGGCCTACGTAAGCCTAGCTATCAAGGTACCATAGCTTACGCCACCCAATAAAGTTATTTTTCTGTGCCACTGTCCAGCAGAGAGAGAAGTGATCCCCGGGGTGTATTTCCTATTTATAGTTGGACAGTTCTGTTGAACTTCCACCTTTGTGGAGTGGGTTAACATGGGATATTTTCCAGATTGAGGAGATAGTTCCATCAGTTAGTGTTTTTTGATTACAGATGGGGAATGCTATGGTGTTGGCAGCTTTTTGTAGATACTCTGCAGGAAGGAGGTCAGCAGAATGGATGGTTGGTTTTCATTTTTTGATAAGGGATTTGAGACTTGCCCAGAATCATACAGATTGTACATGTGACTTTAGGGCTTCCAACACAGGACTACAGAGTTAGGGTCATTTACACCTTGTAGGCTCAGATCTCTGAGATAAACTGCCATTTAATAAGTCATTTGGTATCAGGCTATGTGAAGTGGTTCTAATATTCAAATCTGAGTTGTAGGGTTCAGACTTCAGAAGTACATGTTGTAATTTCAGTACACCATGTTTATGAATACCAAACCAGTTGCATGTTTTTCCACCCTGGCACTAATACAGTAATAACTACCAAGAACTATGCCATACTGTTAAGGAGGCCATCTTTGTCACAAAGTTGTGAGATTGAAAAAGAACACACAGCTCCAACTCACAGTGACATTATTTGGAGAACACAGTCTTAGTACTCAGTGAGAGGTTTGTGCTCCTCCATTTTGTTCCTACTACAGTGCTGGCACCAAAAAATGGTGGAGAAATGTTTCATGGCTCATAAGGCAATTACTCATTTCTAGTTGGAATATAAAATATTTCTCAGACAACAAACACCAAGCAAACAGGATGAACAAATGGTTAAGCAAATGTCTGTGGTGTAGCAGCAAGGAAAATAAATATTACTTAAGAAACAATATTGTTCAAAACAAAATGGCAATCATGCATAAAGTAAACACACCCCACAAGAGAGTTAGTGGGATCAGTGGAAGAGCTTTTAAAAAGAAAATATTACTGTTTTGTTCAGCAAAGGGGATAATGACTGTGTAATTACAAAGTGCATACTCAGGAAATAGTACAGTGGGCAATGCTGGCACTCTGCCTACATTAACATTCCACTGGCAGTCTCCTTCTGCTAACGGAGTATGAAGCAAGGCCAAATGCTTCTTTATGCTCCCTTAGTAATTAAAAACAGCAAATGCTTGTACTTCCTTTTATCAGTGTCCTTGCTGCTGTCTTAGAATAGATTAGATAGCTCAAAGAAGGCAGTCTTTACCAGTTTCTTATTCTAGTGGGTTCACAACATCGCAAAGCTATTACAGGTCATCAAGAGATTAATATAAAATGTTGTTTCTTTTACAGAGTTAAAGTCATGATGCATTCATGAAGCATACCTGATTTAATAAAAGCAGGCATTTCAACCCATCCTGCAGAATATCACCTTGACTGGAATCTGCACGTTCATATCTTGCAGAGCAATTTCAGCTGTTTTTGCCATGGAAGGCATATAAAATGCACACGCTTGATTTATGTCATCTTTGAAGAACTAACAATTTAAACTCTGGATGACAAGTGTCTTCTAGCTCCCCCCATACATTTATTGTAAACAACTTAGTGTGCTACTCAACTTTAATTTCTTTTATTCAGTCAAACCCATTGCTTCATTTTTGTGTTGTTCAATTGCCTGTCAGCTAGTGCAGAGTATTAAGATTATCAGCTGTTAATTACTTTCTTCAAGTCCAGAATTTGATTCCCAATTGCATATTCTGTGACTCTGAGCAAGTTATTTAACCATATAGTGCTCCCAGTCTGTCTAAAAATGGTCCTTTTCGGATCACTACTATACTCCATTTAATAAATATAAATAAGTACATTTAGCCTGCACCAGCCAGGAAAAACACACTACACACAAGTGTTAGATTAAGTGGTGATCTGGGAGATTTGGAGTGGATAACTAAAATCATGCCTTCATCATATAAAAGTGTGGGCTGTGGGAATCAAACACGAATCTGCAAGTGGCAGATTGTGAGCAACTTCGTGTCTTAAGCCACTATGCTATACTTGCAATCAATTGCTGCACTTTTATGTGGTTTGGAAATAGTTTAGTTTTCCTTTAAACATACAAGAACACCCTGCAAGTTGCTATTATTGCAAAAAAAAAAAAAAAAAAAAAGAATCAATATCCATTGAGAGATTTTTGGACTGAAAACAACCCATAACTGTCCAGCCAGTTAGGATGCATCTGAAGGGAGCATCAATGGATTTTTTTTTTTTGTAAACTGGGTAAAGTCACTAGTCACAAGTAGTTCTTATTAGGATAAGCTGGGAACAATGTCTGATTTAATGACTTGCTCAGTGTCATACAGCAGGCAAATGGAGACTGAGGGAATCAAACCCAACACTACAGGATGAAGCTTATTAGTAGCTCATAGTCTTAATCCCCACAGCAATACTGCCAAAATCATCAGTATGAAAAATGTCTTTGTTTGGAATGCCCATAGTATTCAGAAAAAATATGACAGGAACTTAAGGATCACCACTTGTTTTGTCTTTGAGATGATAACTTGGTTTAAAGTTAATATCTGTTTGGATGCTGCTTTCCATAGCTCTCAGCTGTCCAGATTTTTCCAGAATGAACAAATTTTTGCCTCATATTTCTGGCCTTTTCCTCATAACATTTGTAGTTTTCTGGCAATTCAGTGAGGTTTGAAGTCAGTCAATAAATAGTGACAGACATTTGTGTTTTATACTCATATCTTTTAGAAAACGCATGCTAAAGTAACACCTGTTTATTAGCAATGTTCTAAGTTTGTAAGAGCAACATTTAAAATGTGCCCCTATTTTTGTTCCATTCCCCTCCCCCCATTATTTTTGGCTTTGTCCAAATTTCTTGTGCTAAAAGGTTGAGAGGTTTGCTGCTTTCTAAGGTAAGCTGACATGTCCATATACTCTTTAGAAAAACACTTTTTCTCGAGTGTCAATATGTCTCGTGACATAGAGGTGTGCTTACTCTAATATGTTTAGGGATTCATAACATTCAGCATTAAACCAAACCAAACATAACCAAAAGAATAATTTGCTAGATGATTATGACTTCAAATTGTTAATAATCCGGGTCTTAACAGCTAGAAAGACTAAAACCTGTATAGAAGTTTGACCTACAGCAACCTCCTCTGGCCTCGGAAAATGTATTAGCTAGGGTTCTAGAAGATATTGTTCTAAACTTCTGTAGAAATAATTTCATCCAACTAGGGTAGCTGAACTTAAACTGGATAGGGAATCATCACAATAAGATAAGTGCTCTTAGGAGCCTTCACAACAAGTTGACCCTTCTTGATGTTATATATATTCCCCACAGATGGCAAAAAATGGATATAATGGTTGACTTGTGTCACTCATTAACTATTAGATTTTTAAAAGCAATGATCTCCTATCTGTATTTTTGAACCAGAATCAGTCAACTGAGTCCTAGTCCTTGGATAAATGGATGTAACAACAGTTTTTAATGCTATTATTCGAATTCTAGCCCCACCCCTCTTGAGGAAAGTTGTTCCCATCAATGATTAAAAGACTGAAAGGGAATCAATATCCCTGTCTGACTTCTTCTTTGAAAGAGTAAGTGACAGAAAGGGAATAGGTGAAATGGAAGAGTATGAAAAAAAATCATTTTAAGACTTTGTTGCCCTCAGATGTGATCTAATTTCTTACAGGCAAGATGTCCATCTGTGCTACTGATAACACCAATACACACACACACACACACACACACACACACACACTATATATATATAATATATATAATATATATATATATATATATATATATATATATATATATATATATATATATATATATATATCTATAGTTATAGTTATAGTTATATTGACAGTAGTCAAAAAACACTAATACCGATCAGCAAAATATTGAATCCAATTCCCCGGACTCACATTACACTAAACATGTATTA